>NC_016503.1:405731-705731 GCF_000243375.1 Torulaspora delbrueckii | reverse complement strand
CAAGAGTGGATGTAAGTTTATTCTTTCCGACTACAATAACAGTGTACTACGACTTGTTACGATTCCCAATCTCATTATCACTTGGGCCAAAACAATACTGAGCGATGAACAATGGATTCAACTACAACAAAGTGGCAACGAGGATATCCCAATCAGAACTGATGAATTGCTACTGACTGCAGGATTTTTAGAGGCCTTCTACCAGGACATCAAAGAGAGAAACATATCGATCGATGTCATATCTGGGACATGGGGTCGTTGCTTCAGCAATTTAATACCAGCGAGACTAGACACTGGGAAAGAAATTCTGATCATTTCATCTGAAACTATCTATCAGCCGGAAAATCTTCCCGTGGTCGCAGAAACAATACTAGAGGTAATTCTGTCTAAGCAGCCTGGCAATGTGAAGGCGATCGTGGCAGCTAAAGACATTTACTTCGGCGTAGGTGGCAGTATTATGGAGTTTGAAAAATACTTGAAGAAAAGGATAGCAAATGCTGCATTGCCAATTACATATAGCACATACAAGGTCGACTCTGGTCTGAAGAGATCTATCATTTCTATACAGTAATTTTTTAATTACTCCTTTACTCAATTTTTCTGAGTATGTATGAGCTTTCTCGCTATCAAATGAAAAAGATCAACAGCCTTTGACAAACATTGAACAGACTATACCACAGGAACGTTTCCTACAATCAACTCCCTGATGAGCGACGATTTAGAAGACTTTGAGGTCCTGCTATCGCAGGATTTCAGTGCAACACAGTTTTGCAATGATCTGCTTAAGACTACCAATCGACAGCCAACCACCACTGAACTGGAGCTTGGAACGCCAATGAAAAAAATTCGTTACGATCTCGAAGAGGTGGAATCTAGAATCACAGAAACAATCAAGAATAATCCAGCTCATGTTCTAGATCAGATATATAAGAGCAAATCTTTGGAGGACGTGGCGAGAAGCAACATTAAACCAAGTTTAGAGTACTTGGATATCTCATACAAAAGACTACAGCAAGAAGTACTGGAACCTTACGAGAGGGCGCAAGTTCTGCAAAATGTTTTGAGCAAAGTTCATCAAACTTCCCTTTTATTGCGTGATGGAGCGATTTACATCCATTTGGCAAATAGAATTCAGTTCATTACCAGTAAGCAAACACACTACTCGATTAACACAGCATTGGAATTGGTGACCTACTACACACAGATAAATTTGAGCATGAGTGAGAATGTGAACCTTAAATCGCTAAGGCTGATCAAACAGTTAGAAACAGAAGTGGTAATACCAGTAAGAAAAGAACTGATAAACTTCCTTTCTCTTACTTTGACCAAGACACTTGCGACACCGGAACAAGTTCAAAAAGATCAGGAAATTATATCGAAACTGGCCAAAGCTTTGCATAATATGTCACAGAGGGATTTCGTCACGACAATACAAAAGGCCGTTCTTTCACATGTTGCTGTGACCGTTCAAGCTCTGGCAAAAACAATAAACTCCATCAAAGATTTCCCAGTCGCACTTGAGGATGCAATGAAGAGGAGTATGGCTATCGAATCATTAGAACTGATACTTCATGAGGTCAAAGTGGAAAAGACAAGCCTCTTGGCCGATTATATGTTGCAAGTAAAGCCAAAAAATGTTAGACCTCATCATTTATTCTGGAAAAAGGTTTCTGATGCATTCAAGAAAGAATTCGACACTTCCTACAGCAGAGGAGGGCCTGTCGGAAAATCTCTAGCACGTAATGGAGGTATGATTATCGATACCATAAAACAAAGAATGGCAGACACTATTACCAATGACGCCGATTCACAAGATATGGATGTAATGCTACATGCAGTTTCCATTATCAACCCGCAAGCCGAAACTAATTAGGCAATTAAAAGCCAAATCAAACGTAGAATTACTTTTCAATGAGCGACGTCGTTCATCACATTAATTGATATGATCTACTTTCTATTCTGTCCTAAATCTGGGGGTGACTGGCTCTGCCTTTTTTTTATTCTTCTTCCCTCCACGTTTATGAAATCTTTTCTTCATCATCTTTTTGATCTCTTGAGCCTTCTCTTGGCGCTCCTTTTCACGTTGCATTCCCATTTTCTTCGCCAACCTCTGTTTTTGACCAGGTCTCCGGGTTTGCAGCTTCTTTTGTCGCCTCAGCGATGATTCAATCTTAGTGCTGTATTCGTTCAAATCAACCATTGTCCCTCGCCATCTTGACCAGCCCTGGTAAGGCCCTAAGGAAGCATCTTTCATGGCGGTCTCGTAATCTATCGCAGATCTGGAGAACTTTTGATGATCATCTTCTGTATAAGTAGCGAAATAATACTCTTTGGGACGTTCTTGTGTTGCAATGGTATATTCAGGTTCACGTAGCGAAACTTTCATGAGTCTGCCTGTGCCTGTACTCTTTTCTTCACCTTGTTCAGTGTTGTTCCCAGCCACGCCAAAGGAAAAGAGTGGGAAGTCAAACTCATCATTTTCGTCTGCCTCTGCGTCTTCTTTTGGCCCATCTGTCTGAACATCAACCTCGACTAGTTCTAAGTCGACAGGTGATTCATATGTCGTTGTAGTGTGATTCACCTCGTCTGTTGACGATTGTGCGAAAATATACCTTTCGTGAAACTCTGTAGTTAATAGTCAGTACAAGGCCCTTAAATTCAACGTTTCTCTTAATCTTTGCAGTTCATTGTGAAACATACATTTGATATTCTGCCATCGAAATTCGGTAACTTGAAAGCGGTGATACTAGTTAGTACTTTGTCGAGCTCATCGCTGATCAAAATATTCAAGATCGCTTTGAAGTCCTAAGCTGAAATTTGAAAAAAAATAAAACGTTCAATAGTCTAATAGTCGAATAGTTGATATATATGACATATATATTTAAGTCGATTTAAAATACAAGTGACATTTGATGTAGCACCTTGTCATGTACAGAATATGCTTGACAATAGCCGAGTTAAGTAGTGCCAAAGTTATTTGGTGATCTTCATCTTTGTGTTTTGTAGGAACTCACGGTAACTCTCGCTGTTAAGCACTTTATCTTCAACCAAAGAGCTTGTGGCCCATAATCTCAATGTAGCCACTTCCCTGGCAGAAGCATGGTTGACAGGTTCGCTCAGAGAAGCACCTCTTACGATGTATAGAGATTGGTACGTGATAACGTCATCATGCTCTCTGATCTTGGATATAATACTTTTTATTCTGTTGTTGAACTCTGAGCCCTCAATAACCGGTAGTTCCTGTTTCCCAATTGGCACCTCGAAAATGTCAGGGGCACCAAAGACGTCGGTGACTAACTCACTGACCGCATCACCACCAATCCACAGGAAGAGTTCCGTTGTGTTGTCAATCAAATATAAACCGTATCTTTCGAATAAAGATGCAGAGGCGTTTATTGGTTCTGGCAGAACGATATGTCCATTTTCATCGGGAAAACCAACTTCATCGGGCATATCATGCAGGGAATAGACCTTTGGATAAATTGTCTTGATCAAGTATGGTAAAGGAATGGACTCTAGATTATTCAATGCTGCTGCTCTATGGTCACTTGGAACAATGCCTGGTCTGAATGCCATATGTTTCGTCAAGGAATGCATTAATAATGGGAACATCCTGAGGTTGGCACACAACCTTAGTGGTGCACCACCAGCAGTATTCGAGACGACAATTTCCTTCTTGTAGACAGCTAGAATGTCTTGAACCGCCCTGTTAAGCAGTTCTCTAGCGTCCTCCAGACTTGAGCTGACAGCTTTTTCAACTGCCTTTTGGGTGAAATAGGACGTCATTGCCAATTGGTCGGCAGAAGCGTAAACCTCAGCCAAAGATTCAGTAGTTGGCAAACAGACCGTGATAACTCTGATTCTACGTTGACCGGTGTTCAATGATAGTAGAACAGCAATTTGGAAGCAACAGTAATCGCCAACGATAGTTTCGTCCATTGCTACTTCGAAAACATAAGATTGATCTCTTGGCATTGTAGAAAACGCACACAAGTCAGAAGATCTGTTGAAAAAGTGTCCATAAAACGAGTTCATTCTTAGGCCTGATGTGCCTCGAGCTCTCATCACAGTCTCCATGGAAATATCCATACACAAATGTTTTGAGAATTCTTTGGTGAATTTGGTGACATCAGTTAATTTAGCTGCAGAAAAGCCTGGGTAGAAGTGAGTTTGACCACCAGTGTAGCGACCCAAGTTTGATAGAGTTGCGATATCCATATAATCTTCCGAAGCCAAGAACATATCGACTGTAATTTGAGATTTACTGCAGTCAATGGTAAATGATTTGTAGAAAGAGTCTTGACATGTGAGCAATTGAGACGATTCTTTGGATGTGTTGACAACACCATTCTCATTCCTCTTTTGCAACTTACCAATTCCTATGTTAGGCAAAGTAGAAGAGACAACAATTATCTTACCACCGATTCCGCCGATTAGGTTATAGGCAGATTTCAATGCAGGTCCTAGCGCGAATTTACTCATAATGTTGAACTGGAAAATTTCAGGAATTTGATTTAACAACTTTTCGATATTTTTTCTGCTAGAGTTCAAATTAACCACCATTGAGGTTGGTAGTGGCAAAAATGGCTCATCCAAATCACAGACATCCATCATTTTGACCTGGTCAGAATCTTCATCAAGTGGGATGGAAAAGTAATGAATGGCGTTGTCCACACATATGATGGAGACTCTGGTTCTAGAGTCATGATTAGGCAAAGAATCCAACACCTCTAACAAAGACCTAGTTGCTGTGGCCAACAAACCTGACTTGATGGCATTCTGGGAGACATCCAAGATGAATGCATAAGTTGATGGAGGAGGTTGTCTCATAGTGTATTCCTTTGGAGCCAAGTATTCCATCACACCATATTTCACTTCATTTCTATCGTAACGATTGGCTGGCACACCAGACATGGTTTGATCAAATTGCATTGGAACGTCATTTGCTAATCGACAAAAGTTGCATCGCCATCTTCTTCCCTGATCAGTAAAATTAACGAATGGGTTCATATAAGAACGACAACGACGACAACGAACAACCAAACCATCTTCGTTCAAAGGAGGTGGATTGATGTCATCTTGCAAATGTTGATAAGGTCTAATAACCAAAGCCAGAGGTAATTTCGATTTTTTCAGTAACGAATTGCTCTTGGGAACGGCATTCAACGTACATCTAATGTAGTCTGTAGGAGCATTAGCCTCTTCAGATGGAACTAAAACTTTCTCTGGAGGAACCATCATTGGTGGAGGAGGCAAGGTTAGATCATTGACAGGTGGAGGCAATTCTGTGAGCAAATCAATGGGGTATAATTGATTCATTGGTTTCGAACCTCTCGATGGAATGCCAGCCGCCTGCTGCTGATACTGCATCTGTGGATAGCCTTGAGGGGCAGCAGTAGTCTGTTGCTGTTGATAAAAAGTGTTTGGATCAACTGCAGGGACGTTATGCAACTGCATGTTGTCCATAGCAGATGTTGCCTGATCAATTTGCTGATGAAGCTGCTGTTGAACTGGAGTAAAGAATTGCTGCTGGAGAGGCGCTTGAGGTGCACCTTGAGGCTGCTGAGGATACATAGCGGGGCTTCCCGTCGGCGGATAGCCAGCATCTGCGGCCATCATAGGCTGCTGCCCAAACCCGTCCTGAGCATACTGCACTTGGGCCTGAGGATAAACACGCTTCCTGTGATGAGACATGACCCCTGTTAGCTCGTTTCAACCACTCCGAGTCTTTCAAATAGTTCAATTGCACCAATTGAAATATCAGCTTCTGTCTTGTTTGTTCGATCTCTGGTATTTTTCTCCGTTTGCCACCTTGTCCTTTAACGAATCGCGTGAACTATAACATTCAAAACAGCCAAAAACTGAAAGGAATTCAAAGGGCTGCGAGCCATCCATCTTTGGCTCTAGAGCGCTCATACTCTTAGAAGCAGCTTGCAAGTTTATCATATATACAATCTTGTTTGGCTCTCGTAGGATGCCGGGGTGTATTTAAGTTTGCAAAGAATAAGATCTGTCGTTTACTTTCATATCAACCTGCCCCAAACATTTCGTACTAACTTCTTTGGCGATTCGTTATGTTAGTTCTATTTTATTCTTCAAATCTTTCACTTCAAAGCATGAAGGGACGCTGGATCTCAAGCCGTCGAGCGAATACAACAGCAACTGTAATCACAATTTATTATAATCTGATATTTAGTGGCAGGTTTTGGTACGCTTAATCGACAAAAAATGGGAGGATCGGACGCAATTGAGCTTTTCAACCTGCAAGACCAAACGCAGCTTGTTTCCCCCTGCCTGACCGTTCATGGAACATGCAAAAATGCGACCGGCGCTCGTATGATACAGGTTTTACATCCTCAATTACCTCGATTGTCATATCCATTGAATGAATCAGGCTTCAAAGCTACTATTATCCTCACTCCAGGTGAGAATAGGCTCACATTTGCTACCGATACCAACAAGTCAAAGACGGTGACTTGCTACTATACGCCTTTATTACAAGACCCACCTATTCATCTATGTTTGCTTGTGGCTAAGGACTCTCCTCTGGAGTTCGACTCTCCAAAGGTGCAAAGGGATAAGGAAGGTGGAAATGGCCTGGATCTGGCTGTGAAGAAATTGAGAGTAGGCGCTAGGCTGATGCAAGCGTACACCAATGAGCAAATGATGCGTGCTGGATTTGGAAACCGTACGTTTAGGTTTCTGGAAGAATTTACCTGGGACACTACATTTCAGCAGAGATCAGAGATGAGAAATACTGTGAAAATTCACATTCTTCGATCAGATAAGTCAACCAAAGAGATCCGGGATGCAAACTTAGCTCAACAAAATCCTAATGCATCTGATGCTGGTGGATTGTTTGGCGTTGCCATGGATGCGCTTCAAAAATATGGAGGACCCTTTGCTGACAGGGTGAAACCTGTTCAGGCGGCGGTCATGTTTCTAGATACTCATTGGGATGGTAATCTAATAACTGCTCATGCGGCTTTAGGTGGAGGGACTGATGAGGTTAAGCTGGCAATATTTGGTTCACATGCACTGTTTGCTTGGCCACCGCATCTTGAACAGTTAGTTGAATATTTCACTGATGAGACGAGAACCTCCAAAAAAGAAGTGGCGAATGATTGTGATGAATGTGGCACTCACTGGGAAGCGTTCACACTTACGCTGGGTGCTTTTTTGCATGAGATCGGCCATTCATTGGGATGTCCACACGAAGAAAGCGGAGTTATGCTGAGAGATTATACTACACTCAACAGATCTTTTGTGACTAGAGAGGCTTTCTCAATCAGGACGAACTCGTATGGGGCCAAATCTCCAATCTATCCAAAGGAGGAATGTACGTGGCATCGTCTCGACTTGGTGAGGTTCCTATACCATCCATCATTTACTCTTCCTCAAGACTATTTGGATCCATCATTTTTAAGGCCGGGGGAAATTGACAAATTCACTGAACCAAAACCTTCCATATATGCACTGGGTGATGACCTATGCCGAATTACATCAAGAACAGGTGTTTACTTGATCGAAATAGTCTGTGGAGATTTGACCAAAGCCTATATCGAATATCTGCCCGTATCTCTGGGAGGCCCTGGTCCTCAACATGACCTAACATTGTCTTTGAGCGAGTTACGCTCTTTAATACCCCCAAATGAGATGCCTGAACATGGTAACAGTTTTGGTTTGAAGTTACTTTCAGTCAATGCCCCTGGACTCGAGATTGGTAAGTTCCCAGATTTCTTAAAGGTAACATTCATTCCAATGGACCAATATGGGTTCCCTCGCGGGGTTCAAGGTGTTAAATCACAATTACTTGGGAATCCCAGTGGTGGTCAAGATGTTGGAATTGTTCCCATTGATATAAGACGAGTGACCGCTGTTAGAATTTATCACGGTGGTGCTCTTGATGGGATGAGATTTTATTTCAGCTCTCAAACAGAAAGTGCAAACCCACCGGTCCCACCAAGAAACTACTTGGGCAAGCTTGTCAAAAGTTTTAAAGCTACAAGCATCGACAATACAAGTGGTAAAAATGTCTTGTTTGGTTACGAAACAGGTAGTTACACCGATGCAGTCCTGGAAGAGGGTGAATACATTACGGGATTCAACGTCAGGTGCGGTGGCTGGATCGATGCTCTGCAGATTGTTACGAACGAAGGCCGAGTAACAAAGATGCTTGGGAATGAAGGCGGAGGGGGTCTGATTGAATTGAGACCTCCTGAAGGCCAGTATATTCTTGGACTATACGGTAACGTCGGGCAATGGGTTGATGCCATGGGTATAATCTATGGTAGGTTGTGAGGATAGATTATGCTACGATTGAACTCTATAAATCTATTTTGAGTATTTAAATTGCTTTGACTATGTATCTTTCGACAAATTTCACTGTACCTGCTTTCTATTCTACTTTTGCTGCACATCACTCGATTTTCTTGATAATGTGTTGGTATCGATTTTTGCTAGTTCAGTGTCCTTCTCATCTCCGGACTTTCTTGGGGAACGCGTTTTCAGATTGGCTAACTTTTGATTTAATTTGTCAATTTCAAATGTTTGTCTTGGCGATGTTGCCGGTCTCAAATTTCCCATGGAGTTGTTCAATAATGAAGATTTAACATGATTTTGTAATGCAGTGGTTTGTCTTGGACGATTAGTGGAGATCGAGGTCCCGCCTCCATCCATGAGATTAGTAATAGTTGGTAATCCATGAGCGAAGGGGATTGCCGGCGCAGAGTTTGGATGCATAACATCTTTGGTGTCGGAGCTTGTGGATAGTGAAGTACTGCTTTCATCTCTGGTTAGTGAAGATGACCTACTCGAATCATTTTTCCTTACGCGAACATCTGATAAAGAGTTGTTTGCACTGGCTGGAGCCGTGGGAACGAGAGAATAACGTCTTTCTTTGTAGACTAGCTCGTTTTCCTTAACCTTTGTCGTGTTCATCTCCGATTGTGGTACTTTAAAGAAATCACCAGTCGACTCATCGAATTCCCAAAGGGCCCATGTAATCCCATAAGGTTTCAACTCCAAGCAATAGACGCAGTGCAAGGGGACGTCAACGTTGGCGATTATATCCTTGTTGAGATTCATGAAATACCCCAATAGGATTCGGGCAACCACCCTATGTGTAATTATAAGAACATTATCGTCGATTCTTTCAATCTCTGCAATGACCGGCCTCAAACGATTGGTTACATCCATATATGACTCTCCACCAATACCGGGATAACGATAGCGTAGTTTGTCTTTGCGCCTTTTCTCGAATTCTACTGGGTATTCCTCTTGTATCTCTGGGTAGGTCATACCCTCGAAATCACCAGCACTCAATTCATCGAGCATCCTCATTTGCTTGATTGGGTAATCTTCTTCGTTGAAAAATTTGGCCGTTTCGATAGATCTGTTACGCATACTGGTCCACACAAAAAACTCGTTACATTGGGTATCATCATCTCCTGGACTTTTACCTTTCTTTTCACATTCATTAGCGTAGAACAATGTTCTTTGAGAGTCGATGAAAGATGCCAATGCACGGGCATAACGCTCGCCACGGGGTGTTAGATTCGAATCACCGCCAAGACGGCCATCAACGTTATCTTCACTTTCACCATTTCTAGTGATCCAAATTTGGCGCTCCGTTAAGTTGAAGTTCAATAGATAGTAGACAGTTTGAGAAGCAAGGAAACCCTGAATATTATAAGCGATAACTTTCTTCCCCACGTCAATCATCTTGATAAACTGGAAATTTTCAGAATCCTCGATTGGCTCGTACGCCTTCATATAATTAGAAAGCCTTTCTTTGAAATCTTTAAGTGAAGCGTCAGGATCCTTCCCCTTATAATCCGGCCCAAATAATTTCAATTGTATATTTCTCTCAACGACAGCCTTGTTTGAGCAAACTGACTCTAAAAACAACACTTTCAAATGCGGGTTTCTCTCATGAATCTTATTGTAAACATGTTTTCTTCTCTCTTTCGTGGTATTAGTGGCATCAAAAATCCCCACAGACCCAGGACCTTCTAAAAGATAATCTAGGAGTTGCTCCAATGTATCCATAGCCCATTTATCTCGTAGCTTCGAAAACTCATTATTACCTGGATCGAAAAACTTGGAATCCTGATCGCTTATATTATGCTCTTTGGCGAATTGTCTTCTAGTGTTACCGACGTTGAACACTTTACAATAGTACATTGAGAAATTCAAGTAACGGGAAAGCTTATTAGTGATGAACGATTTCCCAGTAGCCGGCAGCCCAACCATGACGATAACCAACTTCGAACCGGGATCCTCCTTGGATATAGTACCATCAGGAGACGACTTAGATTTGGTAAGACCTGGAACGTCGATCGTGGTGGGTCGCCTAGTTGGATGTGGGAATCTGGAAGGCGATAGTGCACCAGAGGCCGCTGGTGGGGACATAGATTCACGAACGCCCGCTGGAATAGCCGCTCCCTCACTGCTCACCTCACGATGAGGTAGCAAATGCGTCAGATTCGTGGAACTGGACTCTGGGGAGGTCAGCGGCGTGTTATCCGTCGAGCTAGCAGGTGAGTTCCAAGTGCTAGTCACGGGCGTATCGCTTAAAGGTCTCTTCTGGAAAGAGGGAAGACAATCGCCAGTCCTTTCGCCACCTTCCTGCTTCTCGTCTGCATCGTCATCATCTTCATCAACCATAATCCGTACGTGCTTGTCCCTACTTCCCTGCTGAACTGGCGCTTTAGGTCCCACCTCACTACCACTATCATCGCCACGTGACTCTGTCGGTTCCACCTCTGAGTCTGAAGGCGACTGTACAGAGCTATCGAAATACTGCACACTCTTGAACATTAGTGTAATGCTACTGTTGCAAACGTCTTGAATTTGATACTAGAGTCAGGTCCTTGCTATTCTTATAGCTCCCTTGTTGGCTCTGTTTCAACACTTTTGTTCGATTCCCCTCCCTCTAGACAACCAAATCCACTTGCGCGTCGCCCTAAAACCACCAAACTAGGGTTATATATGTTGGCGCAAATTAGTATGATCTTTCTAAAGAAAGGAAATGTGAAAGGACTAGGGGCCCCTAATAAATCCCGTGACATGCACGTGATGCGTGCTGGCGTGGCGCCAAACCTATAGCCGCCGAGCTCAAAAGGAGTTAGCAGGACGACCTCTGACCGTTGAGTGTCTTGATAGACAAGTAGACTGGTATAGTTTTATATTTGGCCGTGCCTACTAAGTTAGAAGGTGACTAGCGGGGTATAACAGTGCAGATTTCGATTTTATATGACCAGCATGGCTCCTCCCGACTATGCACTTCATCATAGCTTCTATAATTGTATTTGGAAAGCTATATTGTGCATTTTCTACCCTCTTATATGGAAGAGAAGTGGTGAATAGATAAGAGGAAGCATTAAAGTCTGTATTTCTGCGTATACAAAGGTCCCTTCAATCACGTGACTAACTTCTTATTTGGGTCTAACCATAAACATGTTGAATCAATCCATTAAGAGAAGCATCAGTGGTAAAGTCAGAAGTTCTGACCTTCAAATCAAGCAGATTGTGCTAATATGTCGTTTCTCCAAAACTTGTAAGTTACTTTCGACAACTTCTTCCCTGCATCTTCAATTACTAACCACTTAGCAGTCATTTGAGTCCAGGTCAAACTATTCGTTCCACGAGGGGTTTCAGATGGAATACCAATGCCAATAAGGATGATGATAGTATAAAAGGATCTCCAAAACGTAGTAGAGATGATCGCGCCGGGTTGTTTCCTGCACAACCAAATCCTCATGGTTTAGATACGCAATTGTGGACTACACCAACAAGAGATGCACAGCCCTTCTCAGAGAATGAACTACCACTGCCGTTACAACAACAGCAAACGCTGCGTGAAAATGGCGTCGTGACCGACTTTAACTATACGCCTTCCCATCAGAAGCCGTTCCTGCAGCCCACTGCAGGCACCACTGTTAGCTCACATCAAGATTTGAAGCAGATCGTTGAGATGACATTGGGATCCGAAGGTGTGCTTAATCAAGCAGTCAAACTGCCAAGAGGTGAAGACGAGAATGAATGGATGGCAGTTCATTGCGTCGATTTTTACAACCAGATAAATATGCTTTATGGAACTATCACAGAGTTTTGCTCACCACAGAGCTGCCCAAGAATGATTGCCACTAACGAATATGAGTATCTTTGGAGTTTCCAAAAGGGTCAAGCACCAGTGGCTGTATCTGCGCCAAAATATGTCGAATGTCTGATGAGATGGTGTCAGGATCAGTTCGATGACGAGAGTGTCTTTCCAGCTAAAATGTCTGGGCAGTTCCCACCTAAGTTTATCGAGAGATATGTGGTGCAAATGCTGAGAAGGCTATTCAGGGTATACGCTCACATATATTGCCATCATTTTAATGAAGTACTTGAGCTCAACTTACAAACGGTACTTAACACAAGTTTTAGGCATTTTTGTTTGTTTTCACAGGAATTTGAATTACTGAGGCCGGCAGATTTTGGCCCACTCGTCGAATTAGTCATGGAATTGAGAGATAGGTGATCTTTGACCTCCCAAGCGACGGGGAACTTTGTATATGATTTTATAACGCGTTCGGCGAACGTATGAAATAAAACGGTAAGATAACTCAAAAGAGCAAGAGCTAAAGGTCGGTGACGATGTCAAGAGAATGGCTGCATACATCAGCGGTTATCGCTGTGATATGCATTGTCATATTTCTGAGGGGTCTTGTCAGAGCTCTGCCAGATTTCACTATGAATCCTCCAGTGAGATATCGGCTACGAATCAATAATGCTATGAAGAGACTGGAGTCGGACCCTACAAAAAACGTCAAGCTTGATTTTAGTTGGAAACATGGCTCAGTAAGGCGACAGATGATTTTGGCAAGTGCCAAACCAAGCGAATATACCAATGGAGTAACCTCATCGAATAGAATATCAATTGGCCAAACTGACAAAGGCAATCGAGAAAGCTTTGTTAATAGACTTATCCCACAAGTGAGAAAGAATAGGAAAGTATTATTTGGATTCTTTCATCCCTATTGTAATGCTGGCGGAGGCGGTGAGAAGGTGCTTTGGAAAGCAGTGGAGTCAACGCTATCAAAAGACAGTAGGAATGTAGCGATAATCTACACTGGAGACACTGATGCTTCCAAACAGGAGATTCTGAATAACGTTTTAAAGCGGTTTGACTACGAGTTGGATAAGGATAGAGTGGTATTCATATATTTGAAGAACAGGAAATACGTCGACAGTAAGATGTGGCCTCGTTTTACTCTCATCGGACAAGCTCTTGGTTCAATACTGTTGACAATCGAGGCAATTTACAGGTGTCCTCCGGATGTGTGGTGTGATACCATGGGTTACCCATTTGGATATCCAGCCGTCCACTATCTCGCCCGCATTCCTATCGTCACTTATACTCACTACCCAGTCATCTCATCTGATATGTTACAGAAGCTTCAGAACATGAACAAATCATTAAAGACAACTATCAAGTACTGGTATTGGAAGTTATTCATGCTATGGTACAAGTATGTGGGTACTTTCGTTGACATCGCAACAACCAACTCAACATGGACTAATAATCATATGAAGCAGATTTGGAAAAGTTGCGAACCAGTTATCATTTATCCGCCATGCTCAACTGAAAAGCTTATAGTGCAAGATGAACAGTGGGATAGAAAAAATCAAGCAATTGTGCTTGCTCAATTTAGACCTGAAAAAAGGCACGAGCTTATTTTACAATCCTATTCTCAATTTCTGGAGATAGCAGGTGATATCTCTCACGCCCCAAAACTAATTCTAATAGGGTCAACAAGGTCACAAGCTGATAGGGACTATGTCAATCACCTTCGCGAATGGTCTTCGACAGATCTTAAAATTCCCTCGAATTTAGTGGAGTTCCAAACAGACTGTTCCTACGAAAAGATAAAAGTCTACTTACGCGAATCATCTTATGGTATAAATGCAATGTGGAATGAGCATTTTGGTATTGCAGTGGTAGAATACGCCGCCTCTGGTCTGATACCTTTAGTACATGCGTCTGCTGGGCCTCTCCTAGATATCGTGGTTCCTTGGGATACACAGCAGAGAAAACAGGTAGAGAAAAGTACTACAGAATCAAGAACAGGCTTTTTTTTCAAGGACAAGAGTGATCCTGATTATGATAAAGCCCACGACGGCGAAAAGTACCCAACCTTAAGCGAACTATTTGTGACTGCTGTTAATCTGACCGATAATGAGAAGCTTTCGATATCCAAGCGTGGTAGAGAATGTGTTCTCTTCAAGTTCTCAGATCTCAAATTTCATCAGGACTGGGATCAAGTCTTGGTTCAGCTGGATGGTATCTTACATAGCTTGGAAAATTAAAGTAAGTTATTAATTTTACAAAATACATGTACGGATACAGTTTTCGAATAACGATAGAGGCAGGCATGCTTTGGAATTTTGAGTAAGCTACATCTGCTGACCTCTATTCTTGGCTTCGTTTGCGGGAATATCAATGTATATGTTGGGAATGGAGTGATCGATTTCAAAATCATTAGTATCAGGAATTGATGAAGTCGTGATAGTGTTTGTTTGATTGTCCAGTCTTGGTGTAGATGCAGGGACATTAGTATTACTTTGAAGGTCAGTACTGTCTCGGCGATTGTCGTGACTTAATCTGCGATTATCTTGGCTTATCCTATGATTTTCTTGGCTTATCCTGCGATTCTCCTGAGGTGGTTGAGACATCGAAGTTCTTGCTGGTTCTTGTTGTGCAGCTTCCATGCCATTCGTTTTCGGTCTTCCGTCAGAATCTAGATTTAATCTTTCGACGACAGCTTTTGCCTTCTCTTGAGCATTGTTGGCTGATGTGAAAACCTTTAAGTCTTCAAACCAAGCCATCATTGTCTCATAGTTGTCGGCTCTGAATACCCAATTATGACCACGATGGATCAAACCATTCTGTTTTGCATGTAAGATAAATCTGTCGTCCGAAGACCCCTTCTTAGAATGTTCGGCAACACTACATTCATTTAGGGATAGCGACATAACGGGAACAATGTCCTTCTTTCGGTCGCCAGTCTTGAATTCATGTAGAAAACTTGGGGTCAAAACGTAGTAACCTCGGGAATAGGACTTCAAAAATTTCGATCTTCTCTCTAAAACACCAGACCTTATTTCATACGTAAGGGGATCTTGTTGGTTCTTGTAAACAATCTCCCTCATTTTCCTCATTGGCAAATTTGGAACTATGAAATTTGGATCTCTCATGATAAAATTTTCCCATTCAAACTGTGGATTCTTATTGAAGAAACCTGTCTCCATCTTCGACAATAATATGTCAAATGCTAGTTGGGCTTCTTCACCCAACAAACGCGCGTATATATTGAGAGCGTTTTGAATTTCCATGACAACAACTTTCTCGAGCTCAGCACCTGAATTTTCCAAGTTGTCGAATGCCTCGTGCACAAAATTCTCCTCTGTCAACTGTTTCTTGATCTGTCTATCCAAAATGGTCTTTGTCAAATAAGGATCTTGCTTCGCTGATCCATACCTGGATTCCTCTATAGATTCCAAAAAATTCCTCATGTCCTGCTTAGTTTGCTGTAATTCCTTGGAGCATGAGTTCTTGAAGTCTGATTGCAATGATTTTATCTCCTTCATCTTTACTAGCAAGTCACGTCTCAAGTCTTCCAGACGTGGGATAACCTCATTAGTTAATTCTTTTGATGCGCGAGAGGCATGTGAAGCCAAAGAGCCATGATACTGATTCAAAATGGTAGGCAAGTCTTGGATAGAGCCGTTGCCTAAAGGCAAAAAAAACTTTTGAATAGATTTATCCTCTGGATTTGCAGGCTGATGTTGATTCTCGACCGCGAAGAACGGGAACTGCACCGCATGGGTTAACCTTAGTTGTTGCCTCACAATTTCATCCTGAATTGACGCTGTTTCAGTCAAGTATGTGATGATAGCTCTTATAACGCTTCTCCAAGCGGCAAACCTATTTGCCAACACTTCTGTCGGTTGTGCACTGGTTGGCATTAGTATAACTAGCGGAGAACGAGGATCCTGCTGTGTATTAGCATTATTCGCGGAGCGATGAATAGAAGTACGCGCCCTCGAGACATTGGAATTGCTTGTCAGAGAGTTTCTTCCCTGTAAAGCAGCCCTACTTGAGTTGCCCACACCATTGAAAGTTTGTTGAGTGGCATTTTGCTGCATCTGATATGCTTGCTGTTGCACCGGCTGTTGTCGAAGTGGTACCTGAGCATAGGGCTGACTTTGAGGTTGACTTTGGGGTTGACTTTGAAGCAGGCCCTGAACCTGTTGAGGGTTTTGCATAGGGACTGGCGAAGGTGCAAGACACCCCACAGGAACAGCGTTAGGATTTTGATAAGTGGACATACTATTTGTGCGAGCTGCTTGTGTAGTAAGTGTATTCTGTGCAGGTGAAACTGAAGTCATGCCATCCATGGGGTACGGCTGAGGCTGAGACTGTATAGGCAATTGCGGCTGTTGTGGTTGTTGTTCCTGTATATACTGTTGTCTGATACCTGAATTTTGTGGCAGATAACTCAGATTGCTTGGATATTCATTAGAAGTTAAACTTCTCGTGTGCTGTTGTAAATTCTGCAAATGTTGCAGATTGTGTTGTTGTTGGGCTAAAACCTCCGAGATATTCGAAGTCATTGTATGATTCTTTGACATTTTGACCTTCCTAGCCCCCTGACTGGACGTTTCTAGGAAAGTGGTTTCTTTATTTCTTTCTAATGGTCCCCAGTTTCCCGGTTGTTACTATCGACTCTTTTCAACGTTCTACACGTTTTTTGCTCTCTTTTTCCCAATCGGAGAAAAGCCGACGAAGTAGGAAATAGTGGAAACAAGCCCTTTCAAGTTTGGCCAGCAAGAGAACAGCCACTTAAGTAGAAACACGGCGCAACTGTCCAAAAATCTGCTGTCAAAGACACAGCCCTCCGCTTTTCATGAAGTACACTCGCCTAATACATGCAACGAGTTTCTGGGGTTGTGCACTCCACATAAAGTATAATCCAACAGATGTAGTTCGTAGCAGCTAGCTTCCTATGTCAGATACTTGAAGGTGTCCCCTTTTCACTATTACGGCAATGCGTATGTTAAAACCTTTCCCGATAGCGATCAGATGTAGCTTTTGTCGAGTAGATCCCTGTAACAATCATGAATCTTTGCCCACTTCTTGTTTTCATTAGGCTGGTTTGTTTATGAGAGAGTGTATTGTTTATCTCTATGAAACGAGATACTTTTTTGATGGCGCTAGCCGCCCATGTTTAGGGGAACTATAAAAGTGAAACATAAAAACGCAACAACAGACGCTGAACACCTTGATTGCTTTAGATCCATCGGAACAGTGGCACTCGAGGATAATCACCATTCGCGCAATAGATGAGCAAGATTTGAGCTCTATTTGGAAACGCTGTCCTAATCCTAACACTTCCTAGTTATCTCTGGATTAGGCCCAAATAGAATCACAAACGACCGGAAATGGTGATGATGTACTGGATAGACCTCAATAACCCATTGAAGTAAAAGGCCATCTTATCCTCAAGTTATTCGACCATTTCAATAGCTAAGCCTTTCGTGCTCCACGACCCGCAGTTATCGATGTTTTTAAGCAGATCGCCTCAACTTTGTGAAAAATTCCAGATGAGTAAACAAGTCCATTGTGAACCGATTTAAGCATTCTAACTTTCGAATACCGTGAATATAACAATGAATCAACTTGGAACTTTATCTGTATGTCCAAATCCTTAGCATTTGTCGAAAACTACGCGCAAATCGAGTTTACTAACACTAGAGTAGCAAGTGTCGCGTTTCACCGAAGACCTTTCAATGGATCGTATCAAGACTGAACTAAGATCATTGCAAAGCAGACTTGCCTCTGTTCGTCCCCCTCAGGAGTTTTTCAATGTGAAAAATGTATCCAAACCCCAGAACTTTTCGGACTTACAATCTAGAGTGTCTTACAATTTGAAATATTATTCTACAAACTATGGTCTTATCATCGGTGCCCTCAGCGTTTACACGTTATTGACAAACATCTTGCTGTTATTTGTGATCGTGCTTGTCTTTATCAGTATCGCGGGGATCAACAAGTTGGATGGACAGGATCTAGTAACGCCTTTCGGTAGTTTCAAGACAAATCAATTGTACACTGCTTTACTGTTTGTTGCTGTGCCATTGGGGTTCCTTGCATCTCCGATCTCCACGTTGCTGTGGCTCATTGGTGCCTCTGCTGTCACTGTATTCGGACATGCTTCGCTTTTAGAGAAGCCCATTGAGACAGTATTTGAAGAAGAGTCCGTTTAAGTGCTATCGACCAACAAGGGTAAACGATCGATTGGGATAGAGATTGGTCTCTTGCATAGATGTATATAGGCCTCCTTCTTAGTTTTTGAGAAATTTTTGAAAAATCGTGAAAAGTCGCGGCAAAGGCATGTAATTGCAAAATTTCCCATTAGGATCAAATTGATTTAGTGATGCCATATTTCTCAATTGTGCCAAAGGAGTACCACTAATGTGATAAATCGACAACTAACTTATTGTTTATCATATACTTAGTACATTGTGAAAGACCAGGCGGCAACTGGCCTGATACGTTGTATACCCCTCTCGATCTTTGATAGTAAGGAGTTGTGATCGTCGTAAATGGATGGAATAAGTAGAGTGGTTGTAAATGAATACTCCGAAGAATTCATACTCCCCTATCAGCCATGAGCCACCTCGATCATTAATTGAAGTGCTCCTTGGAGCCAAGATTGAAGATACCAATTTAGGTCAAAGTGCCCTCGAGAAGGGATTGGAGTTAAGAGTTGAACAAGAACGCACAAAACAACTATACTATAAATTAGAGAATACGACTCGCTCGATTGAATTGCTTAGAATGGCGAGGGAGATTGGTGTCTCACCTCAGGATATACCCAAATTGTTTAATGGTGAAGACTTCAATGTTGCAATGCCAGTCCCTTCGAAGGATAAACCAACCGTGAATGTTGCAGATAATACAGGAAGACAGCCTTTAAGTTATAGATTCCCACCGGCAGGAAGTACTCTGCCGCCAAAGCCTGTTTCCAATTCTGCTCCCATTATACCAGCCAAGCGTACTCACTCCCCGGCAAGGATAGGCGCCAATGCTGTCGCAGCTCTCAACGAGTCTATCTCGTTGAAAGAGGAAGATAGTTCAACACACTTGTCCCCTTTTGCTAATAGACCTAGTGGGAATATTTCCAATCATAGTCGCAATATTTCATTGCCTATGACCAAATCGATCAGTCCCAATATCCCCTCTGGTATGACATCGATACTAAGTTTTGGAAGAGATAGTTCAGAGCAGCTGCCAGGATCCATTGCAAACGCTAATGACTCAGACAACTACGACCTCAGAAGGGCTACCATGGCACACAAGAAACATCGAAGGGCAAGATCCGCATCGTCATTTGGCGTCATTGATCTAAAGATGAAAGAGGAATCCAGGCAACAGGAACTACCAAAGCTTAAGACCCAGATAAACTCGTTACCAATGCAACCCTCATCGACAGATCCAGAGAAGCCCCACCATGACTACGATGAAAAGACCTGTAGTGAAAGTAGCAGTCGCAACGGAAGTCCCACACAAGCTAGAAGTATAAATTCAGTAGCTAAACTACTAAATAGTTGTTGACAAATAATCAATTGGTTTCTTCAGATTCTTGATATTGGCCCTCTGCCAGTATCTCCATCTCTCTTATGGTAAGTTTTTCCCATGCTACTGCATTGACAGCTTCCTCGTCAACTCCGGAAATACAATTGAACTCAATGTCGTCCTTCGTTAGTTGATCTATTTCTTTCTTTGCCTCAATCGCCAGACTTCGAATGACATTCTCACTACCTGCAGAAATGAACCACGAACAAAGGTCATCCATGAGGATCCTATTGTAAACATAATAAACGTCATGATATCTAAAAATCTCATGAATATCCAATAAGCAACGGATCGCCAGCCTTTTTCCGCCTCGAAGAATGTAGTAGACATAATTCCACGCCTTGATCGAAAGCTCGTAGTTCCTATGCAGTGGATAACTCAAAGAACGTCTGATACCGGTGATTATAGCCGCTTTAATGATTGAAAAAGAGTCAGAGGTATCTTGTAGCAATAACTGTTGATCTAGGCAACAAATTTGCGGGGTCAATTTACCTATGGACCAGGCAGATTCTGTGGTATGACTTCCCTCTGTCTCTATCGCTTCAAACATGTAGGCGAACAGTAGATTGAGTATCGTAATGTAAAGCCTCTTCGAGTCGCTGACCAAATACTCCTTTCTTGGTATGTTATTTTGCATTTGGCTTTGTTCCTGGTCACTAAATTCTATTGGCATTGCGGCATTCTTGTCGTCTGCTTTTTTGTACCATTTCAAGTATTCTTTTACTAAAGAAGGTGTGTAACTCAGTAATTCTTTAATTCCGTTGATTTCTAGGTCATCTGGCTCCGCATAGCGCCGAATCATATACTCAGAGACGTAGTATTCAGGGTCAAATTTTAGATCTTCCTTGCGTAGCCTCTCTTTTACACGATCATTGGGGCTCGTGTGCTCTGGGTCATCTACCTCGTTAATATCATTTCCATTTGAGACGGAAACTCCAATCACTGAATCATATGAATCCTCGAACCCGTATTTGATTGAAAGTAACCCGTCACTTGCTTCCTCCGAGGTCTGTTCAATTTCCCAATTGAATGCCTCACCAGCTGCGCTAATTTTCTCTAGGTCCTTCTTCTTAGAATTATCCTGCTCATTGCCAATTTCCTGTATAAGTGGCCGTTGCTTATCCACATTTTGCTGAGAAATTTCATCGGCACCAACTAGGTCTCCATGTCTCGCTAAGAGCTTAGTTGGAACATCCAAGTCTTCAAAAAATTTGCCCTTTTCGAGCTTCGGCAGCTGTATATGAATTGACTCATCCTGAGCTTGATATTTAGCAGTCGCCCTCTCATCGTCAACAACTTCGTAAGGGAAACGTAATCGTAAGTAGTATGGCGATAAGTGGAATACAAAGACATTTCCCTCCGCAACCATCTCCAACCCAGCAGCATCAAACCTTATAGTAGATATCTGGACATTAATGTAAATAAAGTCATCATCTTGAGTAACACTGAACTTGGGAGTTATCATTACGTATTTTTGATATTCTTGCTTCTTTGTTTATGCGATGAGCTACAAAGTTCTAAAATCGAAGCGCTGAAAAATTTTGATATATCAATTTCAAACTAGATAGTGAAGGGACAAGCATTTGAGAACTTTTGATTGATCCTTGAATTCTCGAAGTGTTCCAGCTTTGGATATACCGATATGACAAGTGAAGTGCAGAATCAACCACAGCCTAGAAGAAGATTCGTTGGGGCAAGAAAAAAGGTGGAAAATAATGAAGCTTGTGCTTGCAAGGATTCAGCAGTCGTTCATAAACCTAAGGCTAGAATAAGTGCTGCCCGAGCTATTAACCATATACCGGATGAAATTCTAAATGATGAGGATCTCCTGAATGCAATCAAGCTACTTCCTCAGAATTACAATTTTGAAATACACAAGACAGTTTGGAATATCAAAAAGCAAAATGCCAAAAGAGTCGCACTGCAGATGCCTGAAGGCTTGTTGATATACTCCTTAATTATAAGTGATATCTTGGAACAGTTTTGCGACTGTGAGACGGTGATAATGGGGGATGTTTCGTATGGTGCATGCTGCATCGACGACTATACGGCAAGAGCCTTAGACTGTGATTTCATCGTTCACTATGCACACTCCTGTCTTGTCCCGATAGATGTGACAGAGATCAAAGTCCTCTACATCTTTGTTACCATCAGCATTGATGAGGAGCATATAATAAAGACATTAAAAAAGAATTTTCCTAAAGGTTCTCGTTTGGCAGCCTTCGGTACCATCCAGTTTAATCCGACAATTCACAGCATAAAGGATCGATTACTCAATGATGTGGATCACATGTTATACGTGGTTCCACCCCAGATTAAACCACTATCAAGAGGTGAGGTTTTAGGCTGTACTTCCGAAAGACTCAACAAAGAACAGTATGACGCGATGGTTTACGTTGGTGACGGAAGATTTCACCTGGAGTCGGCCATGATTCACAATCCAGAAATTCCGGCGTATAGATATGATCCATACAGCAGAAAATTTACTCGAGAGGGCTATGATCAACGTCGTCTTGTCGAGCTCCGGACAGATGCGATTGAAACGGCACGTCATGGTAAAACTTTCGGTCTAATTTTGGGTGCTTTAGGTAGACAAGGAAATCTGCCCACTGTCGAAAATCTAGAGAAAAAACTCACTGCTGCTGGTAAAACAGTGGTAAAAATAATACTCAGTGAGATCTTTCCCCAGAAGCTAGCTATGTTCAGCGACATTGACGTGTTTGTACAGGTCGCTTGTCCCAGACTATCCATCGACTGGGGTTATGCTTTTAACAAACCTCTGTTAACGCCCTACGAAACCAATGTTTTGTTAACTCAAGATGTTATGTTTACAGAAAAATATTACCCAATGGACTACTATGAGGCCAGTGGTTACGGTCGTGGAAAAATTCCAACTCATGCAACTCAGAGTTCTGAATAGATTTGGGATGACGAAATAGCACAGATGACTAATGTATACCTATTAAAGTTTTAAATTCTTCTTCTGAAAAGTTCAGGATGCTGGCAATATCCTCTATTCTATCAGGATATAAATGCATCAATACCCTTCTGAAAGTGACATAAAAGAGGGATAACTTCGCGAGACATGAATCACAGACATAATCGGCAATGGCTGGCGACGTTAGCCTAAATAACAGATTTGCTTGGACGTCAGTTAAGGCCTGTGGGGCGTATTCATTCAGGCTTCCTTTTACCTTTTCACGAATAGTTTCGAGCTTCATTAAAGGGTTTTCACATAGGGAAAGGTACATGTCATAATCTAACTCATCCTGAACCGAGGTAATAGGGAATATCATATTGAATAGATTGTAGTATAAGCTGAGGCCTGTCTTTTCAAATATCAATTTCACTTGGAGATCTAACAAACGGCTGACAGCATCGTCTATCTTCCTTTCGATACCGCTCCAGATACCGGCAGTTCTCTCATTAAAAGCAAATATGGTACTGGTGAAGGGCTGTAGACGAGATTTAATCAGGTCCAATGAATTAATTTGTACTGTCAACAAGCAAGATCGGGCCTCGTCATTTTTCTTCGCGAGTGGGAAAGCTTGTTGCAATCCTTTCAATAGAATGTTTTCTATCATCTTTTCAAGGGCGTTGTTGAGAAATTTCTCAAAGTCAATAGTCGGTGCTTCTTCAGCGTCGGGGCTTCTTCCACGGTCGTACACCTCAAAGAGCTCAACTAGTTTATTGATGTATTCCTGGAGCCACTCTGGCGGCATCAAGTCTGTAGCGGTATTATCCACAGAGGGAATTTCATTCATACACTTGACAAAATATTTTTCTATCTGGTCCTTTGACAATTCTTGCAGAGTTTTTAATTCAATCACTAATATGTTTTCTTCATTAATTCCTTGCTTTTTGAACATCAATTGATAGAGATTGAGTAGCCTAAAAATCTGTAAATTGGTAACCGGATCTTGCTCGAATTTTACAACCTGCTCAACTCTAATTCGGCAAGCATTTGCAAGTGACTTGATTATTTCATTCAGCAACTTTCCGTCTAAACCATGAAGAAACTCTTTGCTCTGCTGCGAAATTGTAAAGCTGGAACTTTCAATTAATTCACCCTGAAACTTGAACAGCGATTTGACAAAGTCAGCTTCATTGGCAATAGAAGCATAAACATTGGCTAACACATCTCCAATATATCGCAGTGGATCACCACTTGACAGTAAAAGCGGCCTAGAATCTTTGGTCTTGTAATCGAATTGTGATAAGAAATCGTCCAGCACATTTTTTGTGCGCATCGTAGTTACTCGTTTGAGAAACTCATTAAAGTACTCCAGGTCGCTGGACAGATAAATCAAACTAGTCCGAAATATATCTAGATCTGCACTATTGGGAGAAAAAGATCTTTCACTGAAAGCATTAAGCCCGGACTCGTAGCTGTATAAGAAGTCGACTAAGTAGTTGAAAACTTTCCTGTTCACATTTTCTAAAATTTGATTCACCTTCACAATCAGGGAACTACCTGCATTCGAATTGGGCAAAGTCAATAAAACTGTCGCTTTTTCTTTAATGTTCATAGCCTTTGCTACAACATCGAAAAATTGAGCGCCGACTGGTCCATTAGTAACAATATCATCTTCAACTTGGTTCAACGTGAACTGATCTTTTATGGCAAAGAGGATCTGTCTCTTTAACTTTAAGTGTTTGATATCTGACTGCAGCGATTCGATATTCTTCTCAAGAGTTTGCTCCTTCTTATCTGTAGGTGTCTTACCGGTATCATCAATAATTGTATGTCCGACGTTCTTGATTTTCTCGACTGAAGTAGACAGCCGTTTTATTCTCCTTATTATGGGGGTGAGCTCTTCCAAGATAGTTAGATGATCTTTTAGTAGCTCGCTCTCGAGATCACTTCTCATAGATTTCCTAGCTAGATTTCCAACGTAACCAGGATCGATCAGCTTCTCATCATCAAGCATCAATCTTTCCTTGTTTTCTTCTAAGGATTGTAATGATTTTCTGATCTGCGATCTTGTATGATAATTCGTCACAGTATATTCGTTGAGCACCCTTGACAACTTTTGAAGTAAAACTTGATCCGTAATTTTGGAGGCGGATACTTTCTTGTTCGACACAAGGTCA
Organism: Torulaspora delbrueckii; assembly: GCF_000243375.1. Taxonomy (NCBI): domain Eukaryota; kingdom Fungi; phylum Ascomycota; class Saccharomycetes; order Saccharomycetales; family Saccharomycetaceae; genus Torulaspora; species Torulaspora delbrueckii. The sequence continues at coordinate 680,950 of NC_016503.1, read as the reverse complement.
TCAATTTCTAGACCCGGTAAGGACGCCTTGGTTGGCTCTGTGAACTGTGAAGTAATTTTTCTTGAATCATCAGTAACAATCGATTCAGTTACATCAAGGTCGAGCTTTTTCATGAACAGTGTCGCATGCTGGGCCATACGATCATATATATTCTCTTTCGGATCAACCTCACTCAGGTTCCGCTTGTGAAAATCTGGGATCTTGAAACTGCCTTGGTCTTGATTAGAGCTCACTGGGAAAGCAGATAAATTAAGTGTTGACGAAGGTTCTGGCAACGTATCATTAGACCCACGCTCTGTAGTCGAATTGACCGCAGAGAACGTTTCAAGGTCAATGAAATCCATCACTCAATGATCCACAGACTGAAAAGGCCCTTCTCTCTCGAATTTGCAGCTTACTATTTGTCAATAGTGCGCTAAAACTTCGTAGAAGCACTGACAGCAGTATCTCACGTGCCTGATCTTTCTGCTTACTTTTTACTTATACGTTACCTATGAATTTTGTTAATATCAAAATTCAGCTTCTATGGCCAAGTTGGTAAGGCGCCACACTAGTAATGTGGAGATCATCAGTTCGACTCTGGTTGGAAGCAATTTTTTTTTCAGAATCCAGAAAGTTGTTATCATTATCTGAAGTAATATTCAATCTAGTATAGATTATAAGTATGTACCAGACTAGTGTTCATGTACAGTACCTCAGCGAGTAGCACTAAACCAATACGTCATGGGTGCGTTCATCTCGGGATATGAAGTTGAAAGTGTAGCCACATTATTCTTTTGACCAGGGCTGGCGGGATTAGAAATATTACCGCTACCTGAAATTTGGGCTCTAGAGCGAGGGAACCACTTGTCAGAACCATCAGTGAAATTTACAGGCTTGTAGTTCGTTGCATTGGTCATTTCTGATTTCACTGAAACCTCCTGCATTGGAGCTGAACTTGTCTTATTCATGTACATCTCAAAAAGTCCATCATTTGGTGTTAATTGCATCTTATTTGACACTGGTCTCTGATGAGACATGTAGACGTTTCCGGGATACGAATACCTATGACCATTGGTGTTATAAAATGATGCCAAATGTGAAAGTGTTTGTACAGTTGGATTGGGATGTATTGGGGGCTGCGATTCCATCCCTGAATCTCTGTGTATATTTCTTAGCGGAGTATACCCGCTATCACTGTGATGTCCCACCGATGAACGAGGGGAGATTGATTGCATTATTGCACTGATCGGTGGTAATTTCTCCAGTGACGATCTTCTTTGCATCAAAGCGCATTCCGGTGCGCATGATGACGACCTCCTACTAATCTGCTTTGGTGTAGGATTTGCTACTGGAGGATTCTTTGAGATATCCAACAGATTTTGGAAAGCATTCAAGAGTTCATTCCCTACTGGCTTACTAACCTTTGATCTAGTGGAGTCTCTCCTTTTTCTTCTCCTGGGTTGAGTGCCCACATCAACTGGACTTGGTGAGAGCTTATTCAAGTTGGCCTCTCTTATCTTGAGCTGATTTTGAATGTATTTGAACCAATTTTCACAATCAGTGGGAAAAGTGGGTCCGAATATAGGTACTAGTAGATACCTTATTGGATAGCAAAACCTTACACAAAGTAACCTTGCAGTTTCCAAAGGCAGCCAAGTACCTTGAATCTTGATATATCCACCACGAACACGTTTGATCACCTCGGCGAAATCGCACTTGACTAAGTCCTGTGGTGAAAACCCCTTCTCATGAATCAAATGGTTTCGGTACGTGTCGCACATCATCTGCTTCAAATCTGGAGATAAGCCATTCCAATGTAAATCAGTGTAATGAGTGACTGAGGAGCTGGGATTAGCCGACGTCGGTATTGTGGGTGAGCTCAAAGATCCCTGTCCCGTGGAACTAGGCATATCGGAACCAGCCGATTGACGCCTTTTTCTCCTGTCACTATAACCTGCCGGCGGACATGCCCCAGATTCATAAAAGGCAGTAGTACTGATATAATCCAATTCTTTCTTGCATACTTCCTGTACTTCTGCCCTATTCGAATCATCCACCCTGGGGAGACTGATTAACCCACGCATGACGTCCTGGTACAGTCTCCAGATACCTGTTAAAAACACGTAACCTGATTCGTGAGTCCACAGGACGCAATTGTTTGGGTTGATAAGTTTACTATTCTGCTGTAAACTGTGATCAATTTTCCGCAACTTGAACTGCTGATTCTTCGTCAAGGGATTTGCAACTAGTTCATCTCCTTCGCCCTGCGTTGGAGCCACAAAACCTTCCGACTGAGCTGGATCCCCTGGCATCGAAATAGTCCCACTCAATACTCTCCCAGGATGCTCATCGAGCCCTAATCTGGCCTTCGATCCCTCGGACAACGAAGTAAACTGCTCGAGACCAGATTGACCGCCTAATAGCACATCAGGTAACTGGTACTCGAAACAGTCGAGCACATACTTGGCAGAACCACTGGGTCTTCTCTGGGAGAACTGCATTCTCGGAGACGCGCCATCGTGAGTCAACCCCGCGTCCGGCACAACACAAGCAGGATTGGCAAACGCTTCAGCGATGCTCGATTTGTAAGTTACTCTCTTAACATCCAAGTTTCGTCGTTGATCTACATTAGGTCTAGATAGCAACCTCGCAAAGAAAAGTCTCTGATAGTCGTCTAAGGGACTGGTGGACAACTCCACTGTCGATAGATCCAAGTTATGGATCGCATACTTCAATCCACCCCCGGTGACCTCTTGCGGATTCCCTCCATCCTTTCTCTTAACCATTGCTTGTAATTCGTAAGCAAGAACAAGAGGATCAATAAAACTACTACTATTGTTTCCATGCAGTTTAGTATTATATAAAACTTACAGAGCCGATCCCCCTCGACATTTCAATCCGGGTCTAGGGTGGCCCTTGAGGCTTACTGAAAAGAAGCTTTAAGGCTGAACACGACGCCCTTTGGTAAAAAGAACGGCTTTTCTCTTTCGCATTGATGATGAAATTGCTACAAAGCGATCGAGCCGAGACCAAAAACTGATAATTACTAATGCAAGGAAGTTGAGAAAAGGATCATAATATCAAAGTGTATAATACGTAAAGTTTAGTTAATTAGTTAGCGATGACGGGGTCTAGCAGACCGGAGTCTACGTTGTAGACCAGTCCGTAGACTTCTAGCTCTTGGGCTACAATTGCATTCTTTACAGTGTCATTTTTCATGATTTGCGCAAACTGTCTCTTGACGTTGCAGTGTGATAAATACTTGCTCTTTTCTTCTAAGGTAGGGAAGGAGGCTAATTGTTCTTTCTCTGAGCGATGTAGTTCATCGATATCATGCAAGTATTGGTACAAATGTCCGCAGTTTAGACCTTCTTTATCTTTTAGAGGCTCTAATTGGCCCGTTAGACATGTCTTGATACCGCCACAGTCGGTGTGACCGCACACGACGACTTTGTTAACCTTTAAACATCTGATTGCGAATTCTAATGTAGCCATAAGAGTCAAGTCTTCTGGGTTGCAAATGTTTGCGACAGTTTTCCAGGTAAAGACTTCACCCGGAAGCACACCTAAACAGGTTTCGTTGTAGCGGGAGTCGGAACAACCGATGAATAGAGTGTGTGGTTGTTGACCCTTCCCGTTAAATTCTGGGAAAAGACTTGGATGTAGATTGTTCATGCTCTTGGACCATTGCTTGTTTGCCGCCAGCAGGTCATCAAGCTTAGAGTCATGTGTTAGAGTGAATGGAGTGTCACTGATCATTGTGTGTTGTGTGTTGTCGGGTATATTAGTGTTGATTGCTGATCTACTTCTACAAGAAGACTTCGATGTACTTCCCGTCTCGAGCATCTATATATTTATATATATATATTTTCTCGACCTCAATAAGACTCATCACTGTCGTATCGGTTATCCGATGACTTCATCTTCAACAATCATTTCGTCACCACGAGTTCATGATGTTCAGCTGGACCGAGCTGATAATGAGTGATCCACCAAGCATGTTGACGTCAACGTGGGGGGCAGTACTAGCGTCGAGGATCCGCACATCGAGGAATCGCACATCGAGGAATCGCACATCGAGGGGCGCGCATATTCTGTTGAAAATTGAAAGTTGGTTTTTACGGTTTCGTCCGTGGTGACTGAGGCTTCTCTGGGCGGGTAATATGTTAGATCATTAATTTTGATCTCATCGCGTTTGAGAGATTAAGCTTTTTATTGCTTGCTACTACGATGCCTAGTCTTTGTGTAATCAAGGTGTTTATATAAACTGCTGTAACTCAAACACTCTCCTTTTTTTCTTGGACTTGTTTTGCTCACCAATGAAGGGCTCGATAAACGGTTCCCACCGTGGTTCCAAACATGCGTTGTCCGTTCTCACATTAATTATTATTATATCTCTTATTGCGTATCGTTTTTTCCTGCCGCTCGAATCGGAGTTGCAGGTTGCAAGAGCGCCTTGGAGTTTTGAAGATGAAGATAGAAATGTTACGATAGTGGATTTTTTTAAACCCTTTGACTCCGCGCATCCAACTTCGCTTCCTTTGAAAGACTACTATAGAAAGATTAATTTAAAGCCAGTGGCCCCTTATAGTATTAATAGGGCTAATTTCAGCGAATGGGTCGATGTGCAGTGTGAGTCGTCGTTTGAGAGACTCTTACAAAATGTGGCTGATTCTGAGTTGAACGGGGATCATCTGGTATCTGAAGGAGTTGTTGAGGGTGTTGTGATCGCTTCGCCTTCCAAGTCCGCGCCGGATTATTTTTACCAATGGGTTCGTGATGCGGCCATTACGATGCATACGGTAGTCAACAATTTGTTCCCTGTAACAGTGGCTCCCTATGATGCGGGCGCGGGAGCGGTCAATGTGACTTTGGCTAGAACAGTACTGAAATACGTGAATAATTCCTATGTTTTGCAAAGATCAGATAATCCATCTGGCCAGGGTGTGGATGGTCAGGATGGGAACCCTTTGAGAGGGCTGGGTGAACCCAAATGGTTGGTTGATAATAAGCCTTTTACACAGAATTGGGGGAGACCGCAAAATGATGGTCCTCCTTTGAGATCTCTTACTATTTTCACTTTATTACATGAATTGGCGCTTAATGGTGTCGCGCTGGAAGATATTATTGAGAAGTGCGGCTTTGGCGCCGACCTGATATTTAGGAATGATACAGAATTATTTGAACAAATAATATACTGGGATCTAAGGTTCATTATGTTTAATTGGAAAGAGGATTCGTTTGATCTGTGGGAAGAAGTTAATGGAAAACATTTTTTTACTTCATTGGTGCAATTTACTTCTATAAAGATGGCCATTAGTTTCCTCGAGAAGTCAGAGAACGAATGGACCCGGTTTGATAAGCAAGTGTTGCTACAGGATTTGCGTAAATGTCTAAATGATATGGCTCAATTCTTGACTTTTGATTCAGGGTTTATCAATCCTAATAAGAATTATATCGTGGAAACTCCATCGGTACTAAACCAAAGATGCGGTTTAGATATCGCAGTTATCATCGGATCTCTATTGACACATGCCGAGAATTTTGACGTCGGTGTACCATTTGGCGTTACCGACACCGGTGTACTAAACACTCTGTATTCGTTAGTCAAATCTATGGGGGTTATCTATCCTATAAACCACCAGAGGGCTCCTTTAAACATCGGTGTCGCATTAGGTAGATACCCTGAAGACATTTACGATGGTGTGGGCACTTCGGAAGGCAACCCATGGTTTCTAGCCACCTCGGCGGCTCCCGAATTGCTGTACCGTTTGATTCTCGAAAATTACAAATTACAAAGAGATTTGGTAATTCCTCTGAACCGTTGGGAATCTGAATTTTGGACACTAGTGTTCGATGGGTTCCAACATTACACGGACCAGGAATACCAATTAGTTATCCCCTGGGGCTCACCAGCGTTTGGGCAAACAATGACCGCTGTATTCGATCTGGGAGAATCCTTCCTCGACAAGATGCGCGAACATGTAAGCGACGCAGGCGAGATGAGCGAACAGTTTAACAAGTACACAGGCTATTTACAAGGAGCCCACGACCTAACGTGGTCCTATGGAGCATTATGGTCGACTTGTCACGCACGCAAACAGGTCCTACCACTTGTTAGCGCTTAAAATGGCACATGCAACCCCACTTTACCAGCCGTCCTCCTAACGGTTTCCTCTTGCGACAGTTTCGAACTACCATTATAACGCTCGATCAGTTCGTCGTACTCCCTTTGGTTTGTCAGGAAAGAACCGATATCGTGCAGATGTTGAACCAGCCTTTCGTTGTCACCTCTTTCCTGCAACAAGCTATCGCGAATAAGCGCGGTGTCTCGAACAAAGAGCAGGCTCTTATCGTTCTCCGCTCTATCGCGTTTAAGCGTTTCCACCTGTCTGTTCAGTAATTGCAAATCTTTAAATAAACTAGCATTCAACATAGCATCTTTAGTCTCATTCTGTTGTCTTACAATGTTCATACGCTTATAAGTAAGCATGGCGATCTGTTTCCGAGTCTCTTCTGCACGTTGAGCGATCCGCGACCTACGGTCGCCCCGTACCATCGCTCTAATAACATCACGATATGCTCTAGCAGCCTGCTTCATCTTGCTCGTCTCAACCTCATCGATGTACAAGTTTTATTACTTGGTACTCTTGGAATAGTAGTTAAATCTTTGACCACTGACCAGTCGGGTCACGTGTCGTCTTCCTAATTTCACATACCGATCTCGGCTGCCGCAACAGCGAAACTCGGCGCCGTCATTCTTGGTAAGGAGAAAGCGGTTCGCGTATCGAATATATATATAATATAACAATAAAGGACTGTTGATCCCTCTTATAACAAGGGCAGCCAAGCGAGGTGGATAGGCCCATACACATAATGTTGAGATCAGCCGTAGGTAAGAGAATGTTTGCATCTGTAGCGGCTGCTGAGAAAGTGCTGCCTAAGAAATATGGTGGCAGATTCGTAGTCACGTTGATACCCGGTGATGGTGTTGGTAAAGAGGTTACAGACTCTGTGGTGTCAATCTTTGAGGCTGAGAATTTGCCTATTGACTGGGACCGTGTGGATATCTCCGGTTTGGACCACGAGGAAGGTGTTCAGGCCGCTGTGGACTCTTTGAAACGTAACAAGATCGGTTTGAAAGGTATCTGGCACACTTCTGCCGCTGATCAAGCTGGCAAGGGTTCTCTGAATGTGGCTTTGAGAAAAGAACTGGATATTTACGCCAATGTTGCTCTTTTCAAGTCTGTTCCAGGTGTTAAGACTAAGATCCCAAATGTGGATCTAGTGGTTATCAGAGAAAACACCGAAGGTGAATACTCTGGTCTAGAGCACGAATCTGTGCCCGGCGTTGTTGAGTCCTTGAAGATTATGACTGAGGATAAGACTGAGAGAATCGCTCGTTTTGCGTTCGATTTTGCTAAGAAATACAACAGACACGCAGTTACAGCTGTTCACAAGGCCAACATTATGAAATTGGGTGATGGTCTTTTCAGAAATGTTGTTACTAGAGTCGGTGAACAGGAATACCCAGATGTTAAGGTTGGTTCCATCATCGTTGATAACGCTTCGATGCAAACGGTCGCCAAACCACACCAATTCGATGTTCTAGTTACTCCTTCCATGTACGGTACCATTTTAGGTAATATCGGTGCTGCTTTGATTGGTGGCCCTGGTTTGGTCGCTGGTGCTAACTACGGTAGAGAGTACGCTGTTTTCGAGCCAGGTTCCAGACACGTTGGTTTGGATATCAAGGACAAGAACATTGCTAACCCAACTGCTATGATTTTGTCGGCATCTTTGATGTTGGATCACTTGGGTCTAAGCACTTCTGCTACCAAGATCTCAAATGCCGTTCATCAAGTCATCGCCGAGGGTAAATCTACTACTCCTGATATTGGTGGTTCTGCTTCCACCACGGAATTTACTCAAGCTGTCATTGAGAAATTGGCATCTTTGTGATGATAGATATATTAAAAACACTACGTAAATGGTTTCCTTACTCGATGGTTCCAGGAATTTTTCATACTCTATAAACATGATTTGTAAATAATTTTCCATAACGCTTAAGGGATTCGCACTTTCAACAAAACACTTGAACTGTCAGAGAGGGGGAAAGGCCAAGATGGGTTCGCTTATTCATGAGCCAAGCACGGACTTTCATCTGAAGCTAAATGAACAGTTGTTCCACATTCCACATGAGTTGCTTCGTAAGAATGTAAGACAAGTTCACAAGCTTATAGAAAGGGAGTCCTCCACACTGCAAAGTTTGTTCAGCGAGTTGAATGTATCATTACAAGCAAACTCTTTGGATCAAGATAAGTTAGCTTTAAACAAATTGAATGAGATTATACGGAAAGTGGACTTGTTTGAGAGGAAATTGACCAAGAGGGTGGATGAAGAGTTGAGACTGCTGGAAAGGATTGACTCAAGATTGAAGTTCTTTCATGGACTGCAGAATGCAAAAGAATCACAAGATGTCTCAAAACTGACAGATTGGTACCAAAAATACACGAATGTGCTCATAGCAGACTATCTCATAAGGAATGATCAGGTCCATTTAAATTCTCTTCAGGATGATGAAGATTCCGTAACGTTGCAGGATGGGAAGATGTGGAATCCCGGTGTAACTTACTTGAAGCAGCAACAGTTGGAAAGCTTGCTAGATTATGATATCTTACTGGCGGCTAACAGAATCTCTAAATCTCTCACGGTCGATCATAACTTGGAACCTCTGCTTCATTGGATAGGGGAAAACAAGGTTTTCCTGAAGAAGAATCGCTCTTTTCTGGAATTTGAAGCACGATTACAGGATTACGTGGAATTGTTGAAAGCTGGTGATTACAAGAGTGCTATTGGACGTTTTCAGAAATTTTTACTGCCTTTTGTTGAAAGCAATTATTCAGATCTGAAGCTGGCTTCAGGCTTACTTGTCTTTATCAACAGTTGCCGGCAAGAAGAATCAAAACTACAGGTTAACGACTCTATCGACCCCCAAATAATTACGAATGACGAGAATAATACGGAGCCAAATCTAAGATCAAAGGATGACATTTATGAACATTTCTTCCGGAAAAAAGTTGCTAAGAGAACGAGTACCCCACCGACGGTAAACAAAGTGATTTTTAAACAATACAATAAGAATGCCGATCTTGCGCGTTACACAGATTTATTGGATCAAAAGAGGTGGTCAACTCTCAATGAACTTTTCTCAAAAGAATATTATTCCATGTACGGTATTTCACACAAGGAACCCCTGCTTATGTACCTTTCCCTTGGTATTTCGACGTTAAAAACAAAGGAATGTCTACATCGAAAAGAATTTGTCTCCTCGGATAATCCAAAACTAGATGAATACTTGCAGAAGGACGTCCTTGGCACAACATGTCCTGTTTGCAGTGAAGAATTTGCTCCAATTGCCAAGGATCTGCCCTATGCACATCACATTCAATCGAAATTGTTCGAGAATCCGGTGATGCTACCCAACGGTAATATCTACGATGCAAAGAAGTTGAAAGCTTTGGCACTTAACTTGAATCGTTCCAATCTCGCAGACTTGCAAGAGTTTGAAGTTGTGGATCCCATCGACAAGAAAAAATATCCAGAGACTGACTTCATAAAGATGTACCCGACATAAATTACATAGATTATATTACAATTGATGGTTTTTGGTTTCCTTTCATTCCTCGTCGCTCAAGTCTTTTGATTTCGCCTTCTTTGCACGTTCGAATTTTTCAAAGATATAGATTCTAGCGTCTCTTTCCTCAGCTGGTTTTGTAGTCTCTTGTTCACTGTTCGTTCTTTTGTGATGATACTGTGGATAATTCTTCCATTCGAATTTATGAGACCTCTGAACGCATAAACCGTTGTCTTTAGCAAGACTCTTAATCATCCAAGAATCGTAAGGCTCCCCAGTGAACACGGAAAGGAGAATATTACCATATCCCTCAGGTGTTAAATCTTGTTTCCCCTCTGATGCCGTATAACCTTGGTCATAAGAGTTTTTGGCTTCTAAAATTGGAGCATTGACCAACTCGAACAATTTCTTGCAGCTTCTAAAGTATCCAAAGATCAATTGCTGATGATCAGCAATGTTTCTATCTTGATCCTTAACACCCTTCCCCGTATGCGGAAAATTGAACATGATATTTTGTAAGCTCTTGTATTTCCAAGATGATCCTAAAAGTTTAGACCAGGCGTTTCTTTTTGACAAAGTCAATGTCTTTATTAGATCCATAGCATCAACTTTAAACATCATCTTGACTTTATTTTGAATCAAAAAATCATAGTTCTCTTTGAAAGAGTGGGGGTATTTGAGTTCGAGTTCCGAAGGTGAACTATCATAGCTAGTCGCTATTATATTTTCTGCCTTCAGGAATTCTTCCTCAATGAGAGATCTGGTGAATGAGAAATCACCTTCTCCGACCAGTAGGAGCGTTTCATCCTTCTGAAACGCGCTGAAACTAGCTTCATTCAACTTCTGTAGTTCCTGGTTTTTTCTTACTTTGGCATTTGGTTGGGACTTCTTCTGCTGTTTGTTTTGCTCTTTATTCTTGTGCAATTGTCTGATTTTCTCCCGGACTTGATGTCTTTGAAGAGTAGTTTTCAGACTCTTATGGCTTGGCTTACCCTTAAGCTTTCTACCCATTTCACCTCACTATTATCAGTAATTGTAGAACCTTTTTCTCAGTTATTGTTAGGACTCTTTCAACTTGACGAATTTTTCATCTTCGATGCTCATCTCAGCACACGGCTCTAGCTATGAAAGCGCTTCTTGTCGATGAAAAGACACTTTCTAGACATATTATAAATGATCTTTTGGTCATCCAAGCTGGGTCTTGTGGCCTGTCTAGTGTTAGTAAAAGTCTTGGAAATCTGTGTTTGATTCTTTTAATACATACAGGAAAGAGCAGTTTGAGCTTCTTAGCATCCCTTATGATGACGGCCAAGTAGAAAATGACTTGAAAGCCCCGGCAAAACCCTTCATTGATTACTATGTCCACGATCTCATCTCTAGGAATGAATTGACTTTGACCAAGCCATTTAATATTCAATTGGTCCGGCAACAGAAGGAAACCACGGACTGTAGTAACCTGGACCCCATAGTTTCGATACACCACTAAAGATTCAATTGGAGGTCTTCTTAATAATAACGAGTTGAGACAAAACGCGATAGCCCCTATGACTATTTTTGCTCTCAGTTCGAGCGGTACCTTTGCCTGGACTATGATCGCTGATAGCGAATTCAGAAGCACAAGTAAGGCTAGGTTCATCATGACTCGGCTAGCGTAATTGCTCGGTTTGGTGGCAAACTTGAGCCACGTCCCATTATCGCTTTGATCTATCACTAAGCAATATTTTTTACACCTTTTCGATGCAATTGTTGGCTTTGACATGTATTGCAGTATCTCTTTAGCCAATTTCATTAGTTGAATCGAAAAGAGGTAGTCAGGCTCGCTCTTTTGAGTCTCGCGCGGTTAATGACGAAGCAAGAGAATAAGGCCTTCTTCAGAATCTGTATATATGTGTTCTTATGCTATTTAAATCAATTAAGAATTCTCTTCAACTTCCTGAGCCGGGTGCTTCTTGAGATCGTCGATCGTACCCAGCACAACCTCAGATTTACGATATGCTCTAACTTGATCGGTCCTAAACCCACCAGATGTCTTCTTTCCAGAATCCTTTATCGTCTTTACGTTTTGCAAGTCCTCTTCTTTGGCTGTTGCTTTAGCATTATCAATGGCTCTCATGTGCTCTTCATGCTCCACTTGCAGTTCCTGTATCTTTTCGTGGAATGCCGAGACAGTGCCAATATCTTTTCGTATATCAAGGCAGTACTGTTCAAAGTTAGGCGGCAAACGAGACCGTAGTGCCAATTCGACCGTTACAGGATGTTTTCTTTCTTCATTTATGAATTTTGCCTTGATCTGTTTCCTCGATCGGTATGGGAACAATTGTGCGATTAAATTGAAATCTGTTCCCCACATCGACAAAGCCTTGTAAAACTTTACCAGTTCTTCGGTATTCCAAGGATCCGTGTAAATATTCTTACCGTATGTTCCAGAATTGTAGAGGTTTTCGAAGGGATTTTCATTGACCTTCAACTTGTGTGCATTCTGATAGCTTGCATTCTTATGTCGATCAACCACAGTAGATTCTTCATCGACCACCATTGTACCATCGGGATTCAGACGTAACTGAATAGCCGTTTGAGGACCACTAGATTCTGGGACGTCAGTGTTGAGGAGCTTTTCTGCTGCCTTTTTCCGTTCTTCTAGCTCCCTCTCCTGATCCTCCTCATTCAGCGAGCTCACAGACTTGAATTCTTCGCGAGCTCTTCGTCTCAACTCTCTGCGTTGTCTTCTCTTTTCGAATCTTAGTAAACCTGCTTGTTTAGCAATCGTAAAATTCTCTGATATTTCACCAATCGGTAGTTTAGGTTTACACAAATCTGCCATCGTGAAAGCCTCTTCATCCACCATGTATCTCTCTGAATCTGTATCCTGGATGTGCTTCGGAATCTCTTTTAGGTTTTTGATAGTATATTTCTCATAGAGGCTATCTGTCTTTTGGAAAAGCTCCGTTACGGAGTCTGATTTACCGTTGGGGTTTGGAATTGCAGTAGCCGTATGCACATCTGCATCTGGGGAAGTTCGCCTTGAAACTACACTAATTCTGTGGGCAGACCCTGATTTCTTAGAGATCGAAGTCCGGATGGACATTCTGCGCTTCTTCAGGGTTTCTAATGTCGCATCCTTTTCGGAAACGCTACGTAATCTAACTTTTTTCAGGTTTGGCTTTGCAATAGTTGATAATCTTTTACCAGTGGTTCCTGTTCCTGATTCATTAAAAGCAGGTCTGAAGATCGGTGCACTCGTCTGATTAGTACCTAGAGAGTCGAGTCGACTAGAACGACGTCCTTCTCTGACGCTTTGGCTTTCTGGAATTTGTGTACTGGTTTGCGAGGGATTCGGCTTAATTTGTGATAATGCCCCATCTTCTTCATCTTCCTCATCTTGAACTGCAGTAGCCCCTGTATCCTCCTCGGGGTTTTCAGATTCTTGGAACTCCTTCTGAGAATCCTTCTCATCTACTTTCGTATCCTCATCAGTGGGACTGACGTCCTCTGTACTTTTTGTTCCCTCGTCAGTAACTGTCGTAAGAGTCTTCTTTGGAGCAGCTGAAAGAAGCCTACGCTGCCTCAGTTTCGGAAAAAACCGTGTACCACTCTTGTTTACCACACTGCTCATGTTAATACAACCTCAGATACGTGCTGTGGTTCCATTCAGGAGTTATTGTTGATCTTTAAGTCATCTCAATAATTGATATATGATGTCTTATCGTGTCTCGTTACCCGACTTGAATATTATAATGAACTACAAGATAATTAAAGCTCTTGAGCAGCTTATTTAGATTTACGAGCGATTGATTATCGCCTTAAAGAGGTTTGTAACCCAGTCAGTGAAGTCTACATTGGCTCAATTTTGTCCTTGGGGTCATACTGCAGCTAGCGGTGATTAATACTCTGTGTGGACTGAGAAACAATGCTTGAGTGTCATACGAGCATCACGCAAGGCTCTGCCGGAGCCTGCCAGCTTCAATAGTTGATCAATTCTTTGTTTAATGTTATAACGTAGCGCGTATGAAGCGACTCTTAAAGTAGTGAAAAAAATTTTAAGCGATGCGATGCGATGAGATGACATTTCAGTTAGATTCAGTGGTATCACAGTTTGACTTTATCGCTTGAGAGCATCGGGAAGCATGGCTAAGGTGATTAAAGTTGCTGTTAAGAAAGGAGAACCCACCGTGGTCACCAGTGTCGAAAAGACTGTTGACGTAGATGACAATGGATCGGTTGCCACGACAGAAGAGTATCAGAGCCAGGCTCTGTCAAAGAAGGACAAGAGACGTTTAAAGAAAGAGCTGGCTAAGATACAAGCTGAGAAGAAGGAGGAGAAGCAGGAAGAGGAAGAAGAGCAGGAAGAAGATGATGAAGAAGAAGAAGAGGAAGAAGAACAGGGTTTGGACTTGGATAGACTGGCCAGAAGCGATTCTGAAGATGACGATGAGGAAGATGACGACGATGAAGAAGATGGCGATGAAGAAGATGACGATGGAAAGGACGAGGAAGAAAAGGACGAGGAGGAGGAAGATGTTCCACTGTCAGACGTGGAATTTGATTCCGATGCAGACGTTGTTCCTCACCACAAACTGACAATCAACAATGTCAAAGCTATGAAGCATGCTTTGGCGCGTGTTCAACTACCATGGAAGAAGCACTCTTTCCAGGAACATCAATCAGTGACCTCTGCTACAAACACAGACGAAGGCATGAGAGATATCTACGATGACACAGAAAGGGAGTTGGCATTCTACAAACAATCATTGAGCTCCGTCCTAGAGGCGCGTGAGCAATTGGCGAGACTAAGAGTTCCTTTCAAGAGACCACTAGACTATTTTGCTGAGATGGTAAAGAACGATGAACACATGGACAAAATCAAGAACAAGCTTGTTGTAGAAGCCAGTGAAAAGAAGGCCCGTGGTGATGCAAGAAAGCAAAGACAACTGAAGAAGTTTGGTAAACAAGTTCAAGTAGCTACTCTACAGAAACGTCAATTGGAAAAGAGAGAAACTTTGGATAAGATCAAGTCCCTGAAGAAGAAGAGAAAGCAGAGTGAGATAAATGACGGCGATTTCAATGTCGGTATCGAAGAGGCAACTGAAGATAACAACCGCCACAAGATGAATCACAAGAGGGCCGCTAAGGACGCTAAATATGGTAGTGGTGGTATGAAGAGATTCAAGAGGAAGAATGATGCAGACTCTTCGGCGGACGTCACAGGTTTTTCGCAAAGAAAGATGAAGGGCAAATCCTCCAGACCAGGAAAGAGCAGACGTTCAAAGAGGTTCTAATTCTAATTACCATGTATAATAGCTGAATTTTTCATATCAAAGCTCGAAAATCGTTGCATCGTAAATGAACGACCATTTTCGCATGAAAAAAAAGTCGCCCTACTATATACGTATATATATAAGAGAGTAGTTGCAATGATAAATCTATCAATTGAACAGTCAATTGAGCCACCGAGCAATGTCAAAAGAGAGTAACAGAGCCAAGTTTGTCGCCGAATTCCCAGAATTGGTCAAGGAATTGAAATCCGTCCTAACGGGCTATGGTATGCCTGCCGAGGCCGTTAAATGGTACGAGGATTCGTTGAACTATAACACCCCTGGTGGTAAATTGAACAGAGGTTTGTCTGTCGTTGACACCTATGCCATTCTCAAGGGTTATGCTTCTGTTGACGATTTGCCGGTCGAAGTTTACAAGAAAGTGGCTCTTCTAGGTTGGTGTATTGAGCTTTTGCAAGCCTACTTTTTGGTGGCTGACGATATGATGGACCAGTCAATCACTAGAAGAGGTCAACCTTGCTGGTACCGTGTCAAGGAAGTCGGTGACATTGCGATTAACGATGCCTTCATGCTTGAGGGTGCAATCTACGTTCTGTTGAAGAAACATTTCAGACAAGAGCCTTACTATGTGGATCTAATTGAATTGTTCCACGATGTTACTTTCCAAACCGAGCTAGGTCAATTGCTAGACTTGATCACTGCTCCCGAAGATAAAGTGGACCTCTCAAAGTTTTCTTTGGAGAAACATTCCTTTATCGTTACTTTCAAGACTGCCTACTACTCCTTTTACTTGCCCGTTGCACTTGCGATGTACGTTGCAGGTATCAGCGACCCCAAGGACTTGCAACAGGCTCACGATGTGCTAATCCCATTGGGTGAGTACTTTCAAATCCAGGACGACTATCTTGACTGTTTTGGTACCGCCGAGCAGATTGGTAAGATCGGTACCGATATCCAGGACAACAAGTGCTCTTGGGTGGTCAACAAAGCCCTACAACTGGCCTCTCCCGAGCAAAGAAAACTGCTCGATGAGAACTACGGTAAGAAGGATGCCGAATGCGAAGCCCGCTGCAAGAAGTTGTTCCACGACCTTGACATTCAAAAGCACTACCAGGCTTACGAGGAGAAGGTTGCTCAAGATCTAAGAGCGAAGATCGCCCAAACAGACGAGTCTCGTGGTTTCCGTGCTCAAGTGCTCACTGCCTTCCTCAACAAGGTCTACAAGAGAAGTAAGTAGTTACAGAAAAGTTGTATAAAAGATAGAGAAAATAGCCGCTGAGCTTTTGGCTTCTCGTATAATCGCGTATAAAACGATCTGCTTTCTTTCGGTCATTTTCTTTGTTGAACCAATCAAAGGCCAAGGATGCGTCTGGACGGTCTTTTCGGTGGGAGAACACAGTTGGGAGCGAATCTTGGAAACTTTTCATTTATATACAACATACAATTGTTCAGGCAGTTAGGGTTCCATAAGGATTGGTAACTGTCACTAAAACAGAATATCACACAACTTTAACAACAATGGGTGGACCTCCAAGCGCAAAGACTTATATGGGATGGTGGGGTCATATGGGCTCTCCAGCTCAAAAGGGTATTACCTCGTATGCCGTCTCTCCATATGCTCAAAAACCTTTGGCCGGTGCTGCACATAATGCTGTCTTCAACCTGTTTAGACGTTTCAAGAGCCAAGTTTTATATCTCGCCATCCCGGCCGGTATCTACTGGGCGTGGTGGGTTAACTCTAGAGACTACAATGAGTATCTGTACACCAAAGCTGGTAGAGAAGAGTTAGAAAGAGTTAACGTTTAGACTACTTCAAACCACTTTTTCGAGAAGGATAAAGAGATATTTATTACTTATTCCAAAAACAGGCATAACAACAACTTTTACAGACGTCGGTGTACGTACGTATCTATATATATGTGAATATATGTATACCATCATGTTCAATAGAACTCTTGAGTCATCTAATAGGCTTCTGTAGTGTGATGGAGGTTATTTTAGTTTTTCACGTGCCATATGAGTGGTGTGGGACCCTTCGAACAAGGGAAGGGTTCACGATGACCTTCAGATTAAAGGATCTTTGATCGGGAAAGGTATCTTTTGATAGTCTTTAAATCGCCAGTGTGAGTAGTTCGTCAAAAAGGTCGAGACTATTTGTGCAAGATGTCTCGCAGTGAGCGGTCGCTGGTTTCGGGGGTCGACTCGAAGGAAAGGTCGCTACGGCCGTCGGTGACCCCACTGGAAGACAGTGGAAGCCAGCCCGGCGATGACGAGTTGTACTTCGAACCGAAACGTCTGTATCGTGCTACTCAGGGAGCGTCGTCGAAGTCTTCACTGGTAAGAGTTTATTCAGAGAATGAGAGTGCTAATTTTGATCAGATAACTGGTTCAAGGATTTACGATGACTTGAAACATCGACCTATACCTATCACGGGCAAGACTTTGGCCAGTACAAATGGCAGTGAGCGAACTCTGCAGGCAGAGCCGCAGCGTGCTAGAAAGAGAAGGTTCTCGTGGAATCAGCAGGATAGTGATATGCAAGATGAGTATATACCTGAGTTTGATTTCGCGGAAGCAGTATTGAAATGGCAAAATGAAGATGGTGATTCGCCAGCAGGAATGTATCATACTTTGGCTAACAATAGCGCCAATGCGACTCCGCCAAAATATATTGAATCTATCACAAGATTTAACACTTGGGGTACAGACCATGAATCTAACAGCATCAGCCCCAATAGTTCGTATGTGTTCGATTCATCGCATGCACAGGTGGATCCGATTCCTTTGCCCAACGCTGCAAATAAAGTGCCAATGATGGATTCTATGTCTGCGACTGAAGTCGAAAAGAATATCACAGATGGTACGGCTCATTCTAGCGAGCTTGATAGGTTCAAGAATATGGGGTTTAATAGCTCATTTCAGGCAAGAAAATTGTCCAGAAGGAAAACTTCTGTGGGTGATTCTTTCAACTCAGCGTCTTCGTCATTGACTCATCTACCAGATAACGCCGTTTCCATCATATCCGAATTGAAAATGACTCCAGAAGAAGTATTAGAACTAATTGGCAAATTACCACACGATTTCCTGTTTTTACCTTATTCTCAAAGAAAGAAAATAATCGTCGACTTGATACCCAACAAGGATTACAAGTTATTGATGTCATTGATCAAAAGTTTAATGTTAAAGAGCTCGAAGAGTAACACTTCGTTGAACAAAAATTCTATTCCCGATATCGCTCCTGCAAGCGTGAAGTCAAGGCATGGATCTGTCGCTTCCCAATTTCTAAGCTCCTTCTCACCAGCTGGAATTACTTCTATGGCTAATAAGAATAATTTCAGACCTGACGATAAAGGTATGCAAATTATGGGTTATAACCTGGGTAAAGTGATTGGGTTTGGAGCATGGGGTATGATAAGAGAATGCCACGATGACATAACGGGAGCAGACAAAGCTATGAAAATTGTACGGTTCCGTAATAATCTTAAAGTCAAGAAACAAGTCCTTAAAGAGGTCTCTATTTGGCAAGAGCTTAAAAGTGATAATATATTACCCCTCATACAGTGGAAACTGGACGAGGATTACGCAATGTACTGTCTGACCGAAAGAATTCATGGTGGTACTCTTTATGACCTGGTAATATCCTGGGGAGAATACGGAGTGTCAAAAATCGACTTCCAAAGTCGATGTCGGCTTACGATACTTTTATCATTACAATTAATTTCAGCGCTTAGATACATGCATGGAAAAGACATTGCACATGGTGATGTTAAATTGGAAAATTGCTTACTCGAGAAGGCATCCAGGGAGACTGAATGGAGAGTTCTTCTCTGTGATTTTGGAATGAGTTGCAGGTTCAACCTTTGTAAGAGGTCACCTATGGATGATTATGTGACTGACGATTCTCTTGTAAGTCCCACTGATACCGATTACATGGAGATTTTGTCGTCATTCAAGGATAAAAAAACCATTCGCAGCAGGAAAGCTATGGATTTCCACAGATCACGATCCAGCACTAATATGCATTACGGAAACCGCCTAAGCAAATTACAACGAATTGTAAAAAATAAGAGACTAACTCACGATGACACCCCTCTTGGGATAAGCTCGTTGCCCAAGACTTACGGCCCATCATTAACCAGTGCGCGTATTGCTAATTCGAGCACACCATCCTTACGAAACTTCGCATCTCATGCTACAAAATTAACGCCAACGATGGATATGACCTCCCCACATATTGATTCTAATACATCTCCTGCTAATGTCGGGCCTGACCCACATTCTCACATTGGTTCGCTTCCATACGCCTCACCCGAGCTGTTGGAGCCATCTCCACCACCGTTGGGACCCTCAGCGGACATCTGGGCACTCGGAGTCACCCTCTACACGATGTTAACAGGGAAACTGCCGTTCAAGCATGAATACGAACCCCGTATGAGAGCCATGATAACTTCGGGCAAGTTTGATAGAAAGTCTCTGGAGGCCATATGTCATGTCGAAACAAATGAGCACACTGGCGCAGGTCAAGAATTAAAATCGCAACCCAGTTTTGTGGGCTTATACAATGCTATCGTTGGGTGCCTTAAGAACAAAATGAATGAGCGGTGGGGCTTGGATAAGATCGAACCAGCTCTCAAAAACGACTTGATGAAATTATCGTCTTTTGTATGATTACGAGACTATGTAACTTTAAGAAACTCGCATTGCAGTCCGCGAGGTCGCACCTTACGGAACGAGCTAAAAGCGATTAAACTGAAAAATCAATGACTTTAGCTCCAACTAGAATGATCATTTAACAACCTATCTACTGGAATTGGCCACCTTATCCATTATGATCTACCTTAAATCGATGCTAAAAGTCATCGACAACTCCGGAGCCCAAATGGCTGAGTGTATTAAAGTGCTGAAGAAAGGATCGCCTAAATCTCCAGCAAGAATTGGTGACAGAATAGTATGCGTTGTGCAGAAAGCCAAGCCTTTAGCTCAGAATATCACTGGTACTTCCAACACCAATCGGGTCAAGAAAGGTGACATTGTCCACGGTATTGTTGTGCGTGCTAAGCAAAGAAATATGTACAGAGAGGATGGATCCACCGTAAGTTTTGGTGATAATGCTTGCGTTTTGATTAACAAGAATACGGGAGAGCCTCTAGGGACAAGAATTATGGCCAATGATGGTTGTGTGGGCAGAGAGCTGAGGGAAAAGGGATACAACAAGATCTGCTCGCTAGCCAGTAGAGTCGTATGAGACGTTTCCAGAAATTCTATATACGTGCACATTATCCACCCTGTAAATACCATGAATGCAATAAGAAAATAATCTATACAGGAAATTTCATTCTATCGTAATCTGTTTTCCTCATCTTTCTTTATCAACGGGTTTGTAAAAGACGCAACATTTGGTCCGCCTCATCCAAGCTGTTTGCAACAGATCGCTTACTGTTATCCTTTTATTAGGATCGATCTGGAATATTTGATATAATGCTATCCTTCTCAAGCGATTGATTTCATTGTTGACATGCCTCATCTCTTCAAAGACATAAAATTCATTATGCTCTGACATTTCATCGATAAAGGAATCGTACAATGGGTCCTTACCTCGTGCTGCAACTTTCCATAAATAGTGTCCCAGTACCATAGTGCAGTAAACTACACCACAGCTCCAACAATCAGCCTGTCTGGCATCATATTCCTTACCGTGAATGAACTCCTCTGGTGCGACATAGGGTTCTGACCCCATTGTGCCTGACTGGAAATGAACTTGCTTCTCCCAAGCAGTTTGAAAGACGCAACTGGTACCAAAATCACAGATTTTAAGCAAACCATCTGGATGGAACAATATATTCTCGGGTTTCAGATCACAATGGGCCACACCGTGACTGTGCATAAATTGGACACCATGTAGCAATTGCTTCATGAAACAATCGGCTTCAAGTGGTTGTAAGGCAGTGCCGTTTTTTGATTTCCTTGTCAATAGATTGTATAAATCACCAGATGGGCAAAACTCCATAACTTCCACGAAAGCATCCTGAGCTTCTAAAAGATCTAGTACTTTTAAGATATTGGGCGCAGGTGCGTCTCCTTTCTTATGGCACCTGCTCAGCGAGTGACCAATGATAAATTCAGAAGTGATTCTTGTACTGAACTTTTCAACCTGATAATTCGGCTTCGGCCTTAACTCTTTGACGGCGAAGAACAGCCTTTTGCCATTCGAGTACGTTGGATATGGCTCCGCGTCGTTCGCCGTTAGTGGTCTTGAGCATATCTTCACCACACCGTAGGCACCGTGACCAATAACTCCAATGGGTTTCCCATACTGATCATGAAATTTGGTAGGAGGGTCTTCTCTTGTCTTTTCATCACCTTCAATTTTAGACGACTTACCATTCAAAGCAAGATGAATCTTCTCAGACAGGGTATTGATTAACTTTAACTCTTCCGTACCAACAGCTGCATTTGGATTGACGATTTTTGGAGTCCTAGTGTCTTCTGTTTGGCCCTTGGCTACATCTCCGCTGCTTTCTTCGTCTGCCTCGTCAATGCTATCGCCATTCCTTTCCATCGCTTGACTTCTTGCCTTATCTATCCTTTGAGATAATGACAATGTACCCGTTGGAATAAGAGATAATGCATTATCCAGCTTTTTATCCTCCTTATGAGGTTTAAATATCCCAGACAAAGAAAAACCAGACTTTTGTTTAGAGAGTCCGTCGTTACCGTCATTAGTATCCGATATCAGTGAAGTGATTTTAAGATTATGTTCATGGAAACCATTCTCGTAAACTTTGAAATTGTCAACTTGCAAAATGCATTTAGACTCCCTCTCATTAAATCGAGGCAAGCTGGATGCACTAAAAGTGTCAGCACGATGTCTGCCCCGAGGGTAGCCTTGGTTAGAGGATGTAGCTGATGATGTAGACCCCATCCTTTTCAAAGAGCCAGACCTCACCGCTGAACTGCTGGCACGCGCGCGATTTGCGTGGGCCTCGGTGCTACTACTACGCTCTTCCCTGATACTGTTGTCATTATCATCATTCTCGAGCACAGAATCGATCAATCCACTGTCTTCTTGTTCGGAGCTTTGTTGGGCATTGTAGCTCTTACTTTCTGGTTGTTTTGGCCGCTGTCTACCTTCTCTTGATACGTCCCTTCCACGTTGTTCTTCATCGCTTCGTCTACCAGAAGAATGCCTAGCTCTAGCAAATTCTTCCTCTTCACTCAAGTTGGGAGGTGGAGAGGCATGATCATTATCAGAGCTAGATGGTTGTGAAGGTTGGGACAAGGATAACTTTGATAGCTTTGGTACACCAAGATTTGATTGCCGAGGTGCTATAGGTGTCTGAAGAGGAGAGGTCGGAGCCTGAATAGGAGCCCCTCTTGAAGAGCTTAACTCTGCCTCCTTGTTGATGGTTATATTTCCCAAACGACTACTATTCTTCTTCAAAATAGCGGGAGGTGTTTCACTGGGAGAACCGGGATGCTGCGCATGCCCACTGCTGCTCCCTCCCTTGAATATCCCTTTAATAGATTCTGAGAGTGATCTAGTTCTTTTGACAGAAGCACTTCTAGGATTTCTTTCTTCGCTTGAACCCATGTCTATAATCTGCCGGTCAGGCAACACTTCTCACCCAAATCTTGTCGTTCCAAACCCAATTAGGATCAGTAGATGCAAAATAGTGACTGGATATAATATCACAGGACTAAATGGAAGTGATGAAGACTTTCTTCTGCTAGCTTTCAACAATGCCGTATTATTTTTTCTTATGCTTCACAGCCCTGAATTTATGACGCCGATCATCAAACTGCGCTCAGTATCCCTACGAGAAACCCCGATACCGTAGAAACCAATCATAGAAGGCGTTTAGTGCTAGCTCGAAGTAAAACTTCTGTATTAAAATATATCCTATTTAGTTTAAGCCAACCAATTGGTGCACGAAATGCTTGATGGGGCCGATGGCACTGAGAATGACCATGAGCGCACCGTAGCAGACAAAAGAAAGCGAACTAATGGCAGCTGCTCTTCTGTCAACTCCCAGTAGATACGCAGTGGCAATTGCGCCA
Source organism: Torulaspora delbrueckii (assembly GCF_000243375.1). Classification (NCBI taxonomy): domain Eukaryota; kingdom Fungi; phylum Ascomycota; class Saccharomycetes; order Saccharomycetales; family Saccharomycetaceae; genus Torulaspora; species Torulaspora delbrueckii. Next base: position 658,000 of record NC_016503.1, on the reverse strand, counting down.
CAATTGCAGCCCAGTGCGAGACCTCTTGTTACGTAGTCATCTTCTGGGACCCTGATGAAGTCGAACATGCGTCCTCCTGTTAGGGCACCTATGACCCCACTCATTACGGTTGTGACAGCCATGACGGTTTGATCGCCGTCTAGATTAGCTATCAGTGGAGTCCCGAGGGCTAAAGTGACACTTCGACCTGCAAATCCGATAGCTCGCTTCGACGATATTCCAATCTTGTAACAAATCAATGGGTTGAGAAACAAGGTAGCTGCTGTGAATATTAGAATTGGCGGTACCATGCTGAAAAAATGCCTTTTCAGATCTTTGCGATAGGTATACATTGGTAACGATAGCCCGACGATCGAAACGTCCATGCAACTTGAAAAGATGTCACCAGCACCTGGCCACTGGTGGTAGCCGTAGTTGTCATTGTCAAACAAGCGTAGATAATTGCGGCCAGTCTTATAGCTCCTGAGCTCTCGCAGAAAGTAAACCACTTTCCTATGTTTGATCATGACAGAAATTAGCATGACAATCCAGGTTAATGCCATTGAACAAATGACTGGATGCGCGAACTTTTTCAGTTTGGGACGATTAACAATGTATTCAGAATCTGTCACTATCATAAACATGCAAACGGCTGTGAACAAATGGAATGGCGTAGTGTACCATTGGAAATAGTATGTGAAAATGGTTGCGAAAAATCCAAGTCCATAAAGGATATGGTGCAAATGAGCATCCCACATACTGATCGAAAAATAAAGATCGATTTGTTTTGAGTACTGTCTGGTGATCGCACGCTGGCAGATATTGGGGCTTTCTGATGAACTTACCGTCATTGCTGAGTGAACCTCCGGATTTTTGTGTATTACTGGTTTCAATTTCCTTAAAAAAGTACCATTCGAAATGTGATGATTTTGCGAAGGGCCGTTAGTCACTGTTCTACGTGATGGTCCAATCTCAATAGCCTCTTCGCCTGGCTCAATAGTGTCACTAGGTAGGTGCTTCGGAGATACAATGGAGTGGAGTCCTGAAGTAGCTCTTGAATTGAGCTGTGAAAGTGATATGCCAGAGTTGTTAGCCAAATCGAGCAGTGGATCGTGTGGTTCCATCTCATCAGATTCCGCGTAAAAAATTCGAATAGAAGAGTTAGTCGATTCATTGCCGTTTACGGGTTCTTCTTCCCCAATATCACTAGACGTACTACTGCTCCGCTTGTGAGTAGATGGTGGGGCAAAACTGGAACCTTCCTGCATCCCATTATGTAATTCATCTTGTCGGACAAAGATCGACTTCAATTTAAAAGATCTCGTCACCTTTTGCCCCAGCATGGTGATGTATGAAAGCAAGGCAAAAGATATCAGGTATCCTATCACAAAGACCGCGACTATTAGTAAAGCCTCCTTATATGATATCCAAGGACTCAATGGTAGAGTAACAAATGCTGGGGTAAAGAAAACGTTCATCCATCGAAGTGCCCAACTTAATGGGACATCAATAACATTAAGGTAAAAATCAATGTACGGTCTCCTGAACGATGCTAGTATGCACATAAAGGCAAAATTTATCAACATGACTGCCACACTTGCCGGGAAAGTAATCTTGATACAGTTTTTAATCAATCGGTCGACCCCATATAGTAAAGCCATCACTAATATCACACCCAGAGGTGTAAGCACATATGTACGGAATAGCAGGCGACGTCTCAGTACTACAAATTGCTTGAAAATCAACCAGTGTCGCACCAACGCCTCATATTTGCGATCTTTTGGCCGAATTGTTTCGGTACGTCTCATCGATCTTATTTATCTGAGTAATTTCGATGCCAAATTGATCTTTCCACTCCTCTCATCTGCTTATGAAGGTTTCATCGAGCAGCTTTATGTCAGTTAAACATCTTTAATAATGACAGATTAGTTGTCATGAAGACTATAAGCTCGCATTTCGCCGTCCTTTCATCCGGGGGAATATCACGTGAATATGCTTCTATATAGCTTAAATAGGCTAACGAGCCATTCGAACCATTGAAGGCAGGATGGCTGGAATATATCGATACCTCCTGTAACTTTGAAGTTATGCTTTATTATGGCAGGTTGAGTAGCTGTCGTCACGTGACTTATTGGCTTATGAGAAATATTCTTATATGGTAACATAAACATCTTTCAGGCCTATTAGCATGGTATTTACAAGGCTTTGGTGACCCTGGTGGTCTCTATTGATCGACGGTGGGCTTCAAATGCGGTACTTAGACTTTTATTAGCGATTCTTCTGGGATGGGCTCGAAATCTAGCCTTTGCAGCAGGTCATTCATAATTGTATCATCTTTCTTGTTTTTCATATCAATTTGATCAAGGACCTTATCTTCTTTAGAAACTATCTCCAAAATACATGGAACTCCGGCTCTTTTCGTATCTTTATTGTCGATCCTCACAACGTCGATCTTCAAACCTGGATTGTAGAATTGTAAAGTAGGCAGGTATTGACGCCAGAACTTTCTAGCTCCCATATGTCCATTGTGGTTTTGTGCTTGGAAAGTTAGCTTGATCCCCGCATATTTTGAAGGGTTAATCAATATTTGGGCCTCCTTTGTTGTGAAGCTTATTCTATTCAAATACTTCAATTGCTTCGCTACACTGGACATTATAAGGTGTCTCGCTTAGCAACTTAAAACTGTGATCTCTTTCCTAGTGAAGACTATTGAAGCTTTTCAAATAAGCGATTGAAGTTGGATGAAAATCACTGCCGACGTCTGACTGAGATGCCCATCAATGACCAGTCAAATACGATGATCAGAGGATCTTCGGTGTCTATATAAGGTTTGCGCGGTTCTCTGAATATCACTAGAAGTCTTTAAATAGATCTGCATACGGATCGTCCCCTTCGACACCGTAGTTGATTTCTTCCTCAGGGTATCTATCGAACTGCGAAGTGTCACCTTGACCCTGTTGGATTGGTGGTTCGTACGGTGTCTCTATGTTTCTTGAGAGCAGCTTTTCCCATACTACTTCGCTGAACCAAGGATGGTTTTTCACGTCTTCGGATCCGTTTTGTAAGTTACCTAAACGCTTACTCAAGTCCCTCTCTATCAATTTCGAAAGTAGGTCCTGAGCATCGGCATTGAAAAACGGAGGGAACTTCAATTCTGCGTTTAAAATGTTTTCATAAGTCTTCATAGCGTTTGCATCGTAAAATGGGGTATAACCGGCTAACATCTCATAGATGTATATACCGAAACTCCACCAATCTACTGACTTGTTGTAAGGTTTTGTACTTATCACTTCGGGAGCGATATAGTCAGGAGTACCACACAGAGTATACGTCACATCTGGTACGTATTTTGCGAAACCAAAATCAGTGATCTTGATGTGACCATTTCTATCAAGCAGTATATTTTCCGGCTTCAAATCCCTGTAGATGATCTCGTTTGCATGTAAGTATTCCAGCGCCAAGCAAACTTCCGCCGCGTAGAACTTCGCTACTGGGTTTGGAAATCTTTGGCTCTTACGAAGCAACGAGAATAGTTCACCACCTTCAATATAATCCATAACCATGAAAACTTGTTCCGCATCCTGGAAAGTTCCCCACATTCGGATGAGAAAAGGGTGTGATACGACAGAGAGCATTCTACGTTCATCGTTTGTGTGCTCTACTTGCTTCAATTTCACGATAGTTTGTTTCTTCAAGACTTTCAGCGCATAGAATCTTCCGTTATGATTGGAGCGGACCAAATGCACTCTTCCAAAGGAACCTGTCCCCAAAGTTCGTAAGATTTGGAAATCAGTTAAACAATATTTCCCCGATGTGTTTTTCCCACGCATTACTGGAGTGGCATTCTTTGCTTGTGAACCATCCGATGATTGTGCTTCCCGCTGTTGCTGCTCATTACGAGCCTCTTTTTCTCGCTCGGATGCCCGTACTTGTTCGCTCAACTTCTTCAATGTGAGATGTTGTTCCCGTTGTTCAGCAGTTAAACCGTCGTCATCTCTGACATGTTCCTCGCTCATATTCTCTTTCTTATGAATGCCTGGTATATCCAACTTACGAACTTGATTATTCTTTTGAGGATCAATATACATCTGCTATAGGTCTAGGAGGCAGTCTTATCGGTCACAACCTTCCCGCAAAGCCTTTGTTTGATCTACCAAAGTCGAAACCACTTTCTCTTGCCACCGGCTGATCACCTCAGTCTCCTATACAAACTTAACTTTTAAACTTTTGCCGACGTTCATTTTTCACCGCCTGGCACTATTCACTTCACTCCTTAAATTTTGAGCTGAAAATGAGAATCGACAAGCAAAATTTGAGAAATTACGCCGCAACTTGACCATTCTCAAGGATTATTACGCAGTCTAACAAGAAGCAATCGTCACTATGTTGGTATTGCAGGATCGAAGAATAGTCAAGGTTTCTTGCAGCAGCAATCTATTATTTTTTTACAATTTTCCACCGGATCTGCACCTCTGAAATTCTTGTAAAGTCTTTAGGTACATTCTCTATGTGATTGGCGCCCTTCGTAGTATGTGTAGTGGCTAAGGCTTCGAATTGGGCGAGTCCTTTCTACTTTGCAAGGGCTTGGAGGGATAGGTCACATTTACCTCTGAATCTCTTCTTAGTTCTTCCTTATCATCCACTATGCGTAGGAAACTTGAGAGAATTAAGGCCGAGATACCACTCATCAGTGGGATGTAGAGAAATAGCTCCGGCTTGAAAGAAACGGTGGCTCCGTAAATTCTCAACAACGTGGGAGGTACGATGAGCATTACGACGGATCTGATCAATGCTATTGCACCAAAACACTGCCCCGTGAATTTCTTTGAGCAGTACTTGATTATAGCGGATTGTAACGCGGGTGAACAAAAGGCACTCAATGCTTGCAAAGTTGCACATGCAAACAGAGACCCTTCGTGCCCTAGACCTATGAGGGCAGTCAAGAAGCTCATGATGAGGAACGCCAGAGAAATCATAATACAGATGATATCGATTCGATCGACCGAGAAACTCAAAGGCTTGTAACGTTTTTTCAATAGATGTATCAAGCACGGTGAAAGGACGAGTAGTACAGCGGCCCTGCCCAACCCTGAAATGGAGATAAAGTAGCCCAGTTCCACTGAGCGCCAGCCGTACTGGTACGTAGCGAATAATACCAGGGTAGGTAATGACCCTACAGTAATACTCAGAAATAGAATGTCGATGACTATCAAAAGTAGCACGGTATAACGTGGCGCAAGTGATCCACGAGCCGTTGGCTTCAGCCATAGCTTCTTAAGCGAGGAAAACACATCAATCAAACGGAGCAGTTGTAACCTGCTAAAAGATTTCATCTTTGCTGAAAAATGAGAGCCGCTTGACCTTGTACTAGAAATACTCTCTCTTCTCTCCATAAACGTGGCTTGAGAAAGCTTTAGTGCGTCATCGTGGCGGGGTTCCTTGATGACAGTAAAGCACGATAGAGTAGCAATTGTCCCAACAATAAGTGATAAATAAATAGGCAGACGATCGCCCTCACTGAAGAATTTAACAAGCAACGAACCTACAATAGGCCCCAGTCCCATGGTCCCATATACGGTACTCATCATAATACTCATGGACATGGCTCGTTGATCGGGTTCAGCGATGTCCGCAATGTAACTGTTTGCATTGGCTAATAGGGCTAGCATCCCCCCACTCAAAGATGATACTGATCCTGCCAATATAATAACCCATTTATTGTAAGGAGTGGAGGGTAGCAATGCCCAAAGATGAACCCCATTTCCAATTACCTTAAGCAGAGCCATATAGCCGAAGATCCTTACTCTTCCCACTCTATCTGAAAACTCTCCCCAAGTTCCAGATGTAAATGTGAACGATAGCCCTGTCAATATCAGGATAGTCGAACTGATTCCTGACATAATAGTTTGAACCTTCTTGGGGTCACAATGCATTTCTTGCGCCGAATCTAAAACATCACCATTGGCGGTCATAATCCCTTCACATACTTTCTTCATCGTCAATGAGATCATTGGAGTTATACATAAAGTCTCTGCCAAAGATATCAGCATTAGCAAACAACACAATATTGCCAAACTAGGTCTCTGAAAGCTACTTAGGTGTTGATGCTTTATACGAGCTTCTCTGAGCCATCGCATTTCTTCGCTTTCATGGGCAGGTTGTTCATGATCCATCACACTCTCCAGTACAGCAATACCAGCTTGCTCTGCTACATAATCTGGTCCTTCATCAATAAATATCCTAGCCTCATCATGCTGCTGTTCCATGTTATCTGTCGCGACATCATTTGAGAGTAACGGTGACCTCTCTCCGGTCATACTCGATGATTCTAAAGCTTAGTTTCCTCTTCAACTTTTTTCTCTTTTCCTCTAAATTTACAAGTTTCTCTCCAAGGGTTTTATACTAATTGAAGGATCATCAACAGAAATTTAGCGTAACGGCAGAAAAACCGAAGAATTACAAAAGTTTACTAATCGTACTTAGTCGGAATTACGCTTATCTTCCCTATCTAGCATCATTTCAAGTCTAATGCTGATGCACTCTTTCCGCGGACATCGCTCGTAAAAGAGCAAAATATGCATGGAGTTGCGCCAAGAAGTGGAGCCCAATTTCCATGCAGACTTAAGACTGTTTCTTGATCTTATCGACTTTTCTCTGTATGGTGACGTTTTTCAGCAAAACATGGCCAATGATCTCGAGTAATAGCATGAAGAGGGACGAAAGAATTGCCAAACAGTAATTGGATATAGTGACACCTATATCTAGCCAGGAACCTTCTGTCTTCAACAAATAGAAAAAATTTAAAGATAGGATGTCACTGGTAGAAATGATCAAAGATGAGATTGTATAGTCTTTGATGTTCAATTTGAGATTCAGAATTCCTAGTGCTGTGGATAGGAGAACGTATGGAACAATCAACTTCAGCATTAGCAGAGCTCCCATGGGAAAGGGATCAAAGATTGGTAACAGTCTATAGACGGAGTCCAGGGAGAATGACGAAATTGAAGCCACATTACCTGTGCCAAAAAATGCTATCTGTAGCAGGAAAAAACCGATGAGCGCAACCCTTAGGAGCTGTAGGTGGTTATCATGAGATTTCAGCTGTTTGATATGGTACTCTATCTCAATCCATTGGACAAGATAAGCTGTGAAGACAACGTAGAAAAGTGACTCGAAAGAGATTGTCAGGATAATGAAGGCGGGTGCAAAAGTCAAGTATATCGTTAGAAGTCTGACTTTATAGTCATTATTCGGATTCAAATAGTGGAAAATAGGTAAAATGAAGAGCGATATGAAGCAGATCGACCACCCACCTATTTGTGCATCGCGAGGTAGACCTTGTCTGTTCTGAAGCGATGTGACAGATTTTTGGGTAACCAAGAGCATTGCGATGACCATTGAAATTTGCATTAGAAGCAAGAAAAAGGTGTAGTATCCAATACTCTTAAAAACATTTTTCAGAGCGTAAATGGAGGTCAGTATAATTAAAATGCCTGCCACAGTAATTTGATCCAAGCTTTCAATCTTCACTGCATCATAAAGAGTGAATGTAGATAGGAAGACGCTAGTAAGGATCCATCCCAAATTAGTTGATACCTGAGAAACACCGCAGTAAATCGGATAGAATGCTAGGACATTGAAAATGATGGTAAAAATCCAACGATGAAAGAATCCATAAACTATTCCTTCATAAACTGCAAAAATCGCCATCGCAACAGCAACTCTTTGCATGAAAGAAGTACCCTTGAGGAACTCTTTGAGACCTTCGCGTAGGATGGTATTATTAGTGAAGATCTTACTCCATAGATATAGCGGAAACATCAGGTACATGTAAAAGTTGAAAGGAGATCTTTGATAATACAAAACCCAGTTGAGAAGAACTCCCAGAGCACCAAAAAGGAAGAGGTTACCGGCTGACGTGCTGTAGTCTGCGAAATTGTTTTCCAGAATATAAAGCTTCAGGAAAATTATGAATGCATAAGTGATCCAACCGACAAACCCAAAGGTCACGATGGTTCTGATAAATCTCCAATTATAAGTAGTCAGATACTGTAATCCTTCTAACGTTGTCGTCATCAATTCCTCTGTCAAATATATGGCTTCGGGTGCCAAGTCATTCTCACCTTGAGCTATTCTATCGATCAAGCCTTCAATATCAGATAAGTATTTCTGATAAGGCCTGTGAGCAAACTTGTGGTACTCTTTGTAAGTGAATTGCGACTCGATGATCTCTTTCTCCTTTACTAGGTACTGTTCCAAAATGCTACGGGCATTTTTGTATAGAGCATGCAATTTATCACTCTCTTTGCCGTCAATGTAAGCCAAAGGTAGCTCACCAACCGAGTTTGCCGGATAATTGACACCTATTAAGTAAGACATTAATGAAGCAATATCTGCTTGCTTCACATCATGACGCTGAACATCTTCCAAGCCCCAAGTGAAAGTGTAATTGTCGAAAACTGGATAGTCATTTTTCAAGGGTTTGTTTAAACCTGCTCCCCAGGCGACCAATGGTGTCCTTGTGTTATTTGGGTGACCATCTCCATGAGAGCCGAACGCACTCATACCATGATCAGCGGTAAAGATGAAAGCCGTATCATCATCACCAAAGAAGCTTCTGACTTTATCACTCAACATCGAAACTTGATCATCAATGTACTTAACATTATCGTAGTATTCTGCGGAATAAGGTCTATAGGAATGACCAGCAGTATCGCAACCTAGCAAATGAAGAAAAACAACATTCCCGTCTCCTCTGATCTCATCATTCAAAGTTGAATCTCTGGTCGAGTTGTGGAAAAGGTCATCCAGGTGTCTGAACACATATGCATCCAGCTCAATAGATGACTGAGTGAAATCCTCAAACTCATGGCCATAGGTCCACGTATCTACTCTGCTAGGATCTGAAGCCCCTTCCTTAAACATTGGAAGAATATCTGGGGAACCGAAGGAGTATGTATGCGCCGACTGGTTGAAGAAACTATCAAAATCGACAGGGTTCTCCTTCCACCCCTTAGTAACAGCACTAACATCTTCATAAAAACCAGCAATCATTGCAACATGGCCTGGGCGAGATTCAGTTGGCATTCTAGTGTGTGAAATTCCATACGTGGCATTGTTAAGAACTAGAGATCTGATGTATGGAGCCAGGTATTCGGTTTTTCCCGAAGTTGGGTGAGTGATCAAATCAAACGTAGTATCAGCACGTAATCCATCACCGACGATGAGGAACAGTCGTTTTGCCGGAGGGTTGTCTGTACTCTGGTATTGGTTCATACCATGAACCAAAGGCGAAACAAAGTAAATGTCAAAAATAGACCATAAATAGAACAAATGGAACAAAACTCCAACGGTAATGAGTATCAGCCTATGCCTGTTCCACATTTTCAATCTTCAATGGCGTCGCAATGGCAAAAATTGTAGTCTATGAATCATTCTTAATATTTATATAGATGAGCGCTTGGCGCGTTTCGCGCTCTCGACGTGGCACCTTGGAGGTTCGCTATGAATTAATTAACTAAGAGGTTAAAACAAACCACTTATAAAGTATGCTCTCAACTATGTTCAGCTGCGTACATTGATTTCAATATACTGGCAAAACTTTGAGCGACAATGCGCTGGCGATTTTGTAGTTCGCTGAGCTTGTTAACGACTTCAAAGTCGAAGTCTTTGCAGGAGATCCAGTTTGCCGAGTTCTCGACCTTGACCAGTCTTTCATCAAGCTTGCAATCTGCGTCCAGACGATCATACATTATCATCAATAATCTGTGCTTCAAAGAATTACATCTGGTGTTAAATTCCATAACCAATTGTTTGCAATGAGCCACCTCTGATTTGTTGAGGAAGTTACATTGGAAATTTGGCATTGGCGGCACTTCCCAATCCATTACTTGAGAATTGACCTTGTACTGATCCAGTGCAATAACGTCTGACCTATAGAGCTTTGGTAAGGGTTGATTGACAGGCATATGCAGAGTTTCAGTCGGTTGAGGGAGATAAACGGGATGCCGTGTGTGTGGTTGTTGATGATATTGTTTCGCAGGAGATATCATTTCAATTTCTGGTGAGATTTCTCTGCCGTTATCCTTCTTTGCCCGCTTTATTAGTGGAACATCGTCTAAGATGTCGCTAACTCCCTGCATATCGAAGGACTTGTCATTCAACGGTAGTGAATTGCCTAGGTCATCCAAATGAAGACTTTGCCCATTAGCTTTTCGTACTTTGCCCGAAGTACCATTGTGTTTATGCGAATCTGTTTCGACTTCTTTCTTTGTCTGGTTATTCATGCTTTCTGCTGCTTTGCTCTTCTTGTTCTCAAACTTGTTTAGCAGATCTTTCAATCCATCCCATGTATCTGACAAATCGGGACTATTCGAAGTAGGAGTAACTTTGACAGGTGATACCGAACGCTTACCTTGTAGCCTTGCCTCGTGCTTCTTTCTGGCGTAATGGCGGTCTCGATTGTTTTCGAATGGAGATTTTGGTGAGGCATCGAATGGATCTGATATATTTCCTTTGTGTATCTTTGCTCTGAATGGCTCTTCTCCCTCATGCACTTCAGTCTCAGTTGGATGGCCATTTTTATCATCTTGTTCGCCATTCCTTCGTGTGGCGTTGCTTTCATCTTCTGTAGATTTGTTATAGTCCTTTGATTTTCTATCTTTCATATCTCTGGCTTCCTGAGAAAAGATGTTGGGTGTATCAAAACGCTTGGGAACCTCGTGCTCTTTGGGTTGAGGTGATCTTTGGCTTCTTTGATAGTTTTTCAGATTGAAAGACTGAAAGATCGGTACTTTAGGATGAGTATGAGATGTCTTAGTTCCTTCCGTACCAAATCCATAGGGCTGTTGCTCATAGGGTCGATGGTACTTTCCAGCGCTTTCTTGTGCTGTTTTTGATTTATGTTTGCCGGAGGATGTAGCGCTTTTCCTGTCTGTGGGAATACATCTGTGGCAATTCTCCCTCGGTGAGTAATTGTGCAATCCCTTCGAGAATAAGCTCTCATCATATTTGAGTCTTTTAGCCTCATCCATTAGCACCGAGTGGGCATGACTGATTAGTTTAAACTGTTCAGCACTGGCTTCAGATTTAGACTTGTCGGGATGCAACTGACGAGCCAGCATCATGTAGGATTTGTGTATTTCCGCCTCATTAGCATTGCTCGAGAGTCCCAGTGTAGAATAGTATGTAGTTTCATCCAAAATGACATCTGAAAGTGCTGGCATGGGTAAACTTACGCACGCTGTTCTTAACTTCAGGAACCAAAAGGTTTTAATGCAAAGAGTGAGTACCAAATTAGGAATATAAAGAATGGGGCAATCCGGTTTTGAACATTCCAATGGATGGAGCTGATCACTACGTGTTCTCACGTTGCTATTTTTTTATCACTTCAATGAGTACAGGATGATTAATTTTTTAAAAGTTCAACCTAAGCGATCAAAACATAAATAGAGAGAGAAAAAGGGTCACATGAGTTAAAGTCAGCTCCATAAAGCACTCAAATGGAAGGCTTCTGATTAAAATATCAGCATCGATAATATTCGAATCGGCAGATTGAAGCCTGATTATTGAAATTAGAGGAACAAAATATCTGCAAAAAATAAATCCTCCGATGCGGGGAGTCGAACCCCGGTCTCCACGGTGAAAGCGTGGTGTGATAGCCGTTACACTACATCGGATAGAAACTTTTACGAGTATTCAGTATTACTTTCAAACCGCACATTACGATAGAGCTCATATGAAAATCTCGCTCGTCTTATCTCCGAGGCCGATACTTCCTGTGCTGCAAGGCATATCAGCCCGAGTATGACGGAGCAATCAAACAATAGCTGAACCTGAACCTCCAATCACACTCGTCCAACTACTTGTCGACAGCAGCAAAGCTCGACGATTGCTGAAGTGATAGCGCCATCTTATGCGAGATGCGGAGATAATGTCGGAGCTGATGTACCCTTGACTATTGTAATTTTGCTTCAACTTCAAGCCATATATATATAGAGTTGAGCTTTTATTGGAATGGATTGAGTCTACAGGACGATTGCAAGTTGCTCGAAAACTACAATGAGACCTACTTTTTTTAGACTTCAAAGCCTTGGGGCCAACAGCGCCAAGTCTTCAACTAATATGCCCAAGGATATTCCGTTTTATGCCTCAAAGAGGAACCTTGCCATCAATGCTCTAGTGACCTCTTTGTATGGGTACGGGCTTTACGCTTTTTATAAGGATTATGTTATTACGAGAAACACAGCTTCCCATAAAGCCAAAACTACCAACGCCGAAGTCCCAACTACTTACTACGGAAGGGTCGAAGAGGTTCATGATGCCCCCAACCGTTTGTTCCACTCTGAACATGAGGACAGAAACTTGGACCGTTCGACCATGAGACGAGTATTCCATTCCCTCACGTATGGGGATATGTCTCAATTTACTGTTGCATGGGGGTTTTTAATCCAACTTTGTAATACGATGCATTCCGTTTATGGTACGAAATCTATGATCTTTAGAACCAGTCTACTAGGTGTTGCTGCCTTCCCGCCGGTTCTTTACTACCTCTACAGATTGAGACTATTCAATCTTGAGGCAAAAGGTGTAGTGATCAACTAAACATGATATAATAATAAGAAATTTTTCTTTTGCTATGTAAAGCCTATTTATTGACTATATGAAAGAACGATAATGTACGTGGTGAGATTGAACCTTTATGCTTCTCAACCAGAAACTGAAAATAATTTACAATGATGCCATTTTATCCCGAATAAAAAATAAACCCAAAAATATTCATTAACATTTGACCAAATCAATGACTTCCAAGTGCACTTCCTTACACTGTTCACCTAGGGATTGATCGTAAAGGTTGTAGAAGTTACCGGATAGACATTGGTAGAAGACATCTTCGTCACCGATAGCCAAGTTACCTTCTGGAGTGATGGACCAGCCAGCAGCGTAGATAGCACCAGCTTGTGGTGGTGGACCATCGAATTGGAATTGTCTGTTGGCCACAATGGAACCGATTCTACCCTTGTTATCAGTTAGGACACCTTCGTTCAGAGACATTTCAAGGGTTCCGTCGTTCTTACAGGAGACAGCCTTGACACGGCCATCAGAAGCAGAATCAGTAGATTGAGAAGCTCCATCTGAAGTGGTAGTAGAGGAAGTAGCTTGAATTTGACCGTCATCGATTTGAGAAGCTGGAGCTAGAGTAGTAGTGGCAGAAGTAGCCTGGATTTGACCATCGCCGATTTGAGAGACAGCGTCAGTGGTAGCAGTAGTAGCAGTAGTAGCTTGGATTTGACCATCGCCGATCTGGGAGACAGCGTCGGCAGTTGTAGCAGTAGTAGCTTGAATTTGGCCATCGCCAATTTGAGAGACGGCTTCGGCAGTAGTAGCAGTGGTAGCTTGAATTTGACCATCATCAATCTGGGAGACAGCCTCGGCAGTAGTAGCAGTAGTAGCTTGGATCTGACCATCATCGATTTGCGAAATAGCCTCGGCAGTAGTAGCAGTAGTCGCCTGGATCTGTCCGTCGCCAATTTGAGAGACAGCATCTCTCTTTTGAACAGTAGAGTTTGAACTAGACTGAGCAGCCAAAGTCTTGATAGCGATACCAAAAGTACCATCATAATCGGTAGCACCGTCAGAGTAAGTAACAGTTGGGGTCAAAGTAGCCCAAGGTTCACTTGGGGCATATGCGGCCAAAGCAGAAGAGGCCAAAGCAGCGGTTATAGCAAATCTGTAGAGCATATTAGTTGGTTATAGTTGCTTGATTGATTGTTGATTAGGTATACAAGATAGAAAGTAAGAAAGAAAGAGAGAGTTTGTAGATTCCAATTAAATGAAATCAACCTACCTTTATATAATCTTGATCCGATCAAGATCAGTATTCCATGGCTGGCAACTTGTTTAACAAGAAAGAATGCCAAATGGCTGAGGAACTGCTAAATTACCGGCATGTACTCCAACAGCAAGAGCAACTCAAACTCTAGAATGAAAGCCAATATGAGAGCCATTACTGGGGGGCTACCAGGTAGTAACCATGTTACCATGGATACTTCCCCTGCCAGCTACTTAGCACCAATACGCTCGGTGTAAAAATAGATACTACCAAGCCTTGCCAATATCAGAGCTTGATCTGAAGAGATATGACGTGTGGAGACGCACTTAACTGAGCCACTTTGAATTTCATTTCCTCAAAGGGCAAAGATATTAACGCGTTGCATGACGCGTAAAAGTTTTTTTCACTCAAAGCCAATACCCAGCGGGTCAGTAAGCAGTAATTAATACTGTAAGCAGTACTATACAGCACAAAGTAATTACCACTAACCAGCATAATGAGATAAGATTACAATCACTCGTGATCCGGTGCTGCGCTATTAGCTGTGAATATCTCTTCCTCCGCTGCTGGCGTGGTGCCAAACCGTATTTTTTTTCACAGCGGATTAAAGTGATTGACCCAGCATGCCTTATGAATTTTTTAATTTTAACCCGATTAGGAAATGAAAGTGGGTGAAAATACCACCCCTCACCGGGTACTAATAATAGAAGTGGTCAGTTAGCCCAATAGAGAAATGATAGATCGAGCAAGCATTTACACTCGAATAGGGCTTGCTGGATATAATCCTTGAGAGGTATATAAGGAGATGATTAGATCCTATTCTCTTGTCTCTCACTCTCTGTCCTAAAAGGAACAAGAACAAACAAGTCTTCTTTCTATACACTAATCATATTCAATGCAATACAAAAAGACTCTGGCTACTGCCGCTTTGGCTACCACTGCTTTGGCTGCTTACGTCCCAAGTGAACCATGGTCCACTTTGACCCCTGATGCCACCTACAAGAATGGTGCTACCGATTATGCTTCTGCTTTCGGTATTGCTGTGAAGCCAGTGGCTACTTCCAGTAGTATCGCCAAGAGAGATGCTGTCTCCCAAATTGGCGATGGTCAGATCCAAGCTACCACTGCTACAACTGCCGACGCTGTTTCCCAGATCGGCGATGGTCAAATCCAAGCTACTACTGCTACTACCGCTCAAGCTATTTCTCAAATTGATGACGGTCAAATTCAAGCTACTACTGCCACCACTGCCGAGGCTGTTTCTCAAATAGATGACGGCCAAATCCAAGCTACCACTGCTACTACTGCCGAGGCTGTCTCCCAGATCGATGATGGTCAAATTCAAGCTACCACTGCTACCACGGCTCAAGCCGTTTCTCAAATCGGCGATGGTCAAATCCAGGCTACCACTGCTACTACCGCTGAGGCTGTTTCTCAAATCGGTGATGGCCAAATCCAAGCTACTACCGCTACCACCGCTGAAGCTGTTTCTCAAATCGGCGATGGTCAAATCCAAGCTACTACTGCCACTACTGCTACCACTGACGCTGTCTCTCAAATCGATGATGGCCAAATTCAAGCTACCACTGCTACTACTGACGCTGCTTCTCAAATTGGCGACGGTCAAGTGCAGGCTACCAGCACTACCAGCGGTGCTTCTCAAGTGAGCGATGGTCAAGTGCAAGCCACTGACTCTGCTGGCTCTGACGGTCGTGTCAAGGCTGTCTCTTGTAAGAATGACGGTACTTTGCAAATGACTTTGAACGAAGGTATTCTAACCGATGGTAAGGGTAGAATCGGTTCCATTGTCGCTAACAGACAATTCCAATTCGATGGTCCACCACCACAAGCTGGTGCTATCTACGCTGCTGGCTGGTCCATCACTCCAGAAGGTAACTTGGCTATCGGTGACGAAGATGTCTTCTACCAATGTCTATCCGGTAACTTCTACAACCTTTACGACCAATCCCTAGGTGAACAATGTCACCAAGTTAACTTGGAAGTCATCGACCTTGTTAGCTGTTAAAAGCAAAAAAGAATAATTTTCGTCACCAATCGCATCCGTTCCTTAGCATAATTTGATGTTTTCCATTTTCCCATTCATCATGACCGGTACAAAGTACATTGATCTTCGTTCTTAACAAGACATCCAGGGATGCCTTGTTCATATATATTTCTTTCTGAAAACTAATTCTCTTACAAATTCAAGAAAAATACATATTTCTATCGTGCATTATTAAACAAATAGAAAAGTTTACTTCTAAAAACGTTTGAATTGAAAGCTTGAATTCAAAATATAACCCATATAACTATTTGTAAATCAAAGCCTTATTTTCACGTGACCCGACGATGGGCGCTTAATTCGCCACCATGCAATTTTATAACCACTTTACCATTTAACAATCGACCAAGTTGACCAATTCTAGATGGATTGGGTGGCATTGTTCACCTATGGACTGGTCGTACAAGTTGTAGAAGTTACCGGATAGACACTGGTAAAAGATGTCGCTATCACCTAGGGCTAAGTTACCATCCGAAGTGATAGACCAACCAGCGGCATAGATGGAGCCGGCTTGTGGAGGTGGACCGTCAAATTGGAATTGTCTGTTTGATACGATAGCACCGATTCTACCTTTACCATCGGTCAAGACACCGTCTTTCAATTGGATGGTCAAAGTACCAGTGTTCTTACAGGAAGTGGCACCTAGAGTGATTGATTCAGTTGGGCAGACAGAGTTAGAAACAGTGGTAGAGCTTGGAGACAACACAGTGGTGGAACCAGTTTCACCAGATGCGGTGGTCTGTTGAAGTTGACCATCATTGATTTGGGAGACGGCAGTTTCAGTGGCAGACTCAGTGGCAGTAGTGCTTGGAGCAGAAGTAGAGGTGGCTTGCACTTGACCGTCCCCGATTTGAGAAACTGCATCTCTCTTAGCAATGGAACTGGAAGAGCCAACAGTTTGAATAGCGATACCAAAAGAGGATGGGTATTCGGTAGCACCACAGCTGTAAGTGGCGGTAGGAGTTAAGGTGGTCCATTCCTCGCCTGGGGTGTAACCATCAGCGGAAACAGTGGAGGCCAAAGCGGCAGCAGATAACAATGCGATCTTTTGGAATTGCATTTTATATTGATTTGGTTGTTTGGAAGTATAGAAATCTGATAAGCGAATGAGCAGAAGTTTCTAATCCTATAGAGCAGTCACAAAGTCCTTTCGAATTTACAAAGAAAGAAATCTACGAATAGCAACTAAGTGAAAAACGAACCCAACAGATATTTATACTTCGTGCTACAATTCACTCGAAAATTCGTTGTCCGACGTACAAAAAATATGTTTGTTGACCATTCTGTTTTAGTGGATCATTCTTCGCCAATGACTGTGTTTACCGTTGGCGTTTAAGCCTGGGTCAATTATTTTGTTTCTTTGCCCAGAGGTTATTCTAGTCCTTTTCGCGCGATCGCCGTAAATAGACGGGCCACAGACGAATCCGCGAGAATCTCTGGAAAATCGCGATCAAAGTGGGCGATGGAATTTGTTTGCGGATTCACATAGAGGCCAGATGCGGGAAACGAGGCTATAATTGAAGGCCTCGATCGGCGGAGGTGAGCGAATTGGGGCCGGTGCACAGGCGAACTTGATCCGCGAGGGCGGAGCTGTCGCTGCACGACGTGGCCTTGGCAACATCAACTTTCTTACCAGTGGCCCGTGAAAAACTCGCGACGTGTGTTACAACGGCCATTCTTGATGCGGTTTATGCTGTTTACTTCACTCGGGAAGCCAATGTTGACAAACATCAGAGTGAATAATTCTTGCGTTAACAATAATAATTCCGTTAACAAGACATAGGCGAAATGTTAGGATTATATGGTGCATCATTCTACATAAGCGGATTCAATCAATCTCAATCGGTCTATTAATCCTTTCTGTGCGCTGATTTCTCATATTGAACCATTCTACATCGCAAAAGCGAAGTGGATCTGTGAATTTGCAACTAATGGTCTTTTCTTCTCCAGGAGCCATGTTCCCAAAAAAAAGCTCTTGACCTGCCAGTCTAACCGTCAAGTCTTTTATGGACTTCCGATGCAAAAGCGATATAGCATTCTTCAATTGCTCTACCTCACCATTTTGATTGAATGGAGCCATTTGCATTAGGTCAAAATTGTGGACGTCTGATATGAGTCTACCATATTTATGCTCGATCTTTGGCGGCTCACCTTCTCTCAAGAGAATGACCTGCTTCAGGAAATGGGAACTCGAGCCTTCCTCTAGCATGGAGTCGGCAGTGCTAACCAAACGAAGGCAGGTTTCTAGCATCTTGTCCAATTCATTCGCCGGTGTGCCAAATATTTTGTGCTCGATAGCTTCCAAACTATCGAAAGTCTCTACCCAATGGGGCCAAAGTTTGTTAATGGTACCGATAAATGTACCATAATTACCAACGTTTCCTCTCCCATCCTTACCAACTGCTACCAAACCCAGAAGATCTTTTTCATTTAAGCAACCCAACAGAGCCTTTAGTCCTTTTGTTATTGACCATTCATAATCATTTTTCTGCAGGTTCGCATCATGAGAGAGATTCAAACAGATTATCAGCTGCAGTGGAATATCTTCTTGCAAAGTCTGCCATGGCTTCAAAACAATATCTTCCGGATTATCTGCATTTTTGTTCGCTTTGATCCACAGATGCTTTAATTCGAGCGTGAGTTCTTCAGGCAAAATGTCCCAGGAAGTACTTGTGATACCTTCCAAACGAGGAAATTCCTTGCTTTGACCAAGGTAAAACTTCCATTTCTGAAGCAGAGAATTTCTCGCATCATCAGAGGGGAAGCAGATGTAAACTTCTGGTAAAGCACGGCTCTTTAGATCAATAAGAAGGGTACTATCGTTCAATTTCAGAACTTGACAAACCTGCTTCATGGGAATTTTACCTCTTGTGCTCATCTCATCGCGGTCGAATAACAAAAGGTATTGATCGAACAAATATATCATGATGTTCTCATTCCATTCTTCACCATCGGTAGAGTATGCTACACTATCAAACATAACAAGTGTTCCTAATTCGTCGTCGGTGTCCACCTCTTCTTTAACTAAGTCTTCGACCTGCTGTCTCAAAAATTGACGCTCCTCTTCGAAAGCATCCTCCTCATTCTGCTGATGACCAGCTTCATCCTCATCTAGCGGTATCCTCACTGAAATATCAAAGGAAGTGCTGTCCCCACTAGGACGCACATGGACTTCTGGCTCCAACGCTATCTGATTTTCGTTTCCACTGGCCTTCTGTTCTCTTCTGCCAATCTCCAATAGAGTTTCACCAAGCCATGTATTTTTCTGAACCAGCGGTCCTTTAACGTCATTGTAGTCACGGAAGGTGGCTGAGCCTAATGATTGGTAGGGCGTCCTGAACCCATTTGATGATATGTCGGCAGTTTGAATGACTTGCTCACCAGGAGTAAACAGCGAACTCCGATCTGCGGTGTGAGGCAACTTGAGATCCAACCACTGAGGTCCAATAGTCAGATCAGGGTCTTCTTCGTAACTTTTTCTTGACAATAGACGGGACATCATCTTTTCCAATGTTCCCTCATCGCTCGGCTTCACAGTCTTGCCACAGACGCTACACTGAGGATATTTCTTCTGCAAATATAGATATTCCAACGTCGCAAGGTAACATTGATAATGGCTGGCGTGAGAGCACGTCAGTTCCACGATCTTCTCGCCTGAAAGTACGTTACAAATCTTCTCATCACACATAGCACATTGTGTTCCAATGAATCGTCTGTGGCCCGCCTTTGCGTTCACCTTTGAGATATTCTGAGAGATGCTTCTTAAGTAGGTCGGCGAATCCTCCTCCAAATAAGGATCATCAACACTATCAGTCCAGATAATAGTATCATCACATGGACTAACCTCAGTCCTGGGTTCTGATTTCGTACCCGACTTGAAAGCAGAAACGATATCAAAGGACTCCAATGGTCGCTCCAAGCTTTGGATCTTGACAGATGGAGTCAGATGAATGGGCGACTCAAGTTGGCCACCAGGGGGACAGGTAAAGTGGTGTTGAAAGACTGCACGAAGTGCTGGAGAGCCGAGAGATTTCTTCTTGACACTCGGTGGAGGTGAAAGAAGCTGTGGAATGTTCAGTGGTTGTGGTGCGGCACCTCGATTTGAAAGGCCTGGTGCAGGAACGAAGAGTCCTGTAGTCTCAAATGGTTCATTGTCGGAGTTTGAGGATCTTCGAAACGCTCTCCCCGGCACAGTCTTGAGAAACTTTGGTTTCCCCGGATCACGTTCTACACTGGGTGGCGTATGAACCTTCTTCTCAAAATGTTGGCGGTGTGGTGTCTTCAATGACATGTTTCCAGATGTTAGAGATTTACGGGCTATGAACGGTTGCAAATCTTCGATTAAATTTTGGGCGATTGGACTATATACCTTGCAAGCTTGCAATGCCGAGTTCCCCAGGTCTAAAGCACTCTAAATGAGACTCGAAACTGTCTTGAGGAGAACTTGATTTTTTTCATCAACTGCAATCGTGCCTCTTTCCATTTCTCTTTTGAGGTCAGATCTGCAGTAAGGCGCGACATCTGCGCGATGCTACTAGGAAACTCAGATGGACCCTTAATGAAACAAGGACATAAAACTTCTTAATATTTGAACTTGAGGCTTTGTCTGACGGTCATGAAGGTTGGTAGTCAAGAAGACCGATGATGAGGCTGGTTTTTGTAATTTACGACTGTTCGCCTAGTCATCGAGCGGACAATCTATGTCCCACATCACACCTGTGACACTTTGCAGGCGTTCCAGGATATCTCCTATAGGAGTGAATAGTCCAAACTGCCTGTGTTCTCCGTCATACGAGTGCAACATACCCACTACACCAAGTCCGACTTTATTCTCAAGTTTCGTCAGAATCCATGAACCTGAGTCTCCTGCGCTAGCGAATAATGGCAATGGAGATGACACAACGAATTCGCTACTCTGTAGCTTCCCGTCGGCCCAATAGACAAGTCTTGCCGTACTCACAGTTCCTGAAGTGTAATTTGTGGCTGCACCGATCTTGAATACTCGCATACCATGCTTCAAGTTGAGAACTTTCTCCTTGACATACATGTTCTGGAAACGAAGGGTGGGATCCGGCACACCGGTCAGACCAACTCCCAAGCAGTTCTCGCATTTGTATTGCGATCCTACTTTAATGATTGCGAAGTCTGAGAGCTTTTGATTGACTATCGACCTTTCTCCCCAAACGACTTGACCAAATTTATTCTCATCTTGCCACTTCATGTTTTCTTCAATCCTAAGACTTTCATCCATAAAAGCTTTCTCTTCTGGTGAGTCCTTTGCATACCTATGTGATTCTTCTACTAGCGTATTCTTATATGTCGTTTGCAACACTTTCGAAGGTATAGATACAAATGGATAATCCTGTGATTCTGACAGGACGACATGCGAACAAGTAATGGCAAAAGAGGCACCTGAGAAATGAGATAGTTTTGAGCCTTTTTCTATCTGTGGGAACAGATATCCTCCTAAAGTGCCAGTCATTTTAGAGCTGAGATCCGAAGATAAAGACATTGACATTGGCGGACTAAGTGCATCTGGAGCAAGTCTGTATGGCGGAGTGAATTGGAAAGATCCGGCAGAAGGAGTCGGGAGCGTATTGGCTGCCATTGGTCTTGGTCCCAATACTTCCGCACAAGGCTTGATAGAATCTTTGATACAGAAGAAGTGAACGTCAGGAAACATAGAGTACAAAGCCTTCACTATGTCATAGTGTTCCTGTTGAGGGCTAGGCACGCCAAACATGACCGTTAATAGAGAAGACTTTCGGCTTAAGCCTCTTAAAACAGGAGCTATGAAGGCACCATCACAGTCGGAAATCAAAGAGGAATCCGAACTGACTATTTCATCAATAATTCTGTTGATACTTGTTCGGTTTGGGAGATTGCAATCAGCATCAAGGCAAAAGTTTGACAAACACGGAAGTGTTTGTGACTCGGACTCTGAATCTTCCAGCACGTTTATGTTTAGCCGCTTCAAAAAGTGCAGATATCTCCTCATTAATATGGAGCGTGAGTTACCAAAGGCTTCTGATATAAGCAGGTTATCCATAAAGTGTAAGAAAATTTTGCTTATGTTTCTAAGTGACGCATATCTCTCGAAAGTAACTCTCGAGGAGCCCTTGACGCTTGAACTTGGTAAAAATTGTTTGAAGAATTCAATAGCTTGCATCACTGCCTTTGATATACTAGTAACATTCTGGTTGATATCATCCATCAGTCCGACAAGCCTATCTTCCAGAATATTTAGTTCGTTCTCTACCTGATCCAAAGATCGTGATATTCTAGTCCTTGACAAGGTATTAGTTGCTGTTGGGGCCTGCGCACTTTCACCGTCTTTTGGTATGGTTGACTCGTTTGGAGCATCTTCTTCAAGAACTGGATTCAATAAACTAAACTTCTCATGGTCTACAATCCTTAGCGGCTTTCCCACGTCTTCGAATGGAGCACCTGAAAGGTTGCTATGCTTTTTCTTACCATATGTGAAATCACTGGCGGCAGATGAAGATCCAGTGCCACTAGTATATCTACTTCTGGAGAAGATGGACGACGTACCAAAAGAGGACGTCGCCCTTGATGATGAGGCATCATACGCAGATGCAGGCCTCTGGGGATCATTCTCATTCGGGCTAGCATCAGGTTCCGTCACAGATTTAGGGCTTCCAGTTTTCTGATCTACATTTGACTCTGATTTATCTTCACCAGTTTTTTTGAGTAACTTCTTGTTTAAGCCAAAGATCCTTCTGACCATTTCTATTTACCTCGGTAGTGCGATGATACGGAATGCGTTGATTAAATGCTCTTACTTGGCTGGAGACATCCTTGTGCTCTTATTTGGTGGAAAGCCGTTAGATTTTAATGCTACTTCATTTTTTTGGCGAACTTCCAAAAGCTCGGCCAGTCAAGAAGGATACAGGCAGTGAATATGTATGACGAAGATTATAAACGTTGAAAATATTATGCAGATTTGGAGGGCTCATTTAGAAGGTTACGGTACTTGGTGGCATACGCACTTGATTCTCCGAGCTTGCTGGTGCCCTTCTCCTTGTAAGTACTCACAGCAGGAATGTCGGCCTTTATCCTGGTTACTTCTGTACCGTACGCTCTTGGTTCCAATTTTATGAGAGTGTGCAGCGGAATAGACATCCATGGAGACTCTTCTTGTGGAACGTTCATGAAATAGGCATATATGCATCTTAGGACAGCTTGATGTGTCACTATCAAAATATTCTCCTGTCGTTCCAACTCCATAATGATTGGTTCTAGCCTAATCACGACATCCCTATAGGACTCGCCTCCAGGGTATCTGTATTCGTACTTGTCGTCATCCCGAGCCTTAAAATCATCTGGATACTTCACTTCAATTTCTTCGTAAGTCATCCCGTCACAGACACCAGCATCCAGTTCGTCCAGTGCCTTCCATTGCAATTGCTTGTATGGTAAGGATTCTGCAGTCTGTTGAGTTCTACACAATGTAGATGTCCAGACCGTGAGATTGACATCTCCAGCGCTTTCCCTCACAATTTCGGGTAGTTTAGAGGCGTATTGAAAACCTCTTGCCGATAGCGAAGAATCACCACCAATCTTCTTCTCAACATTATAGACAGACTCTCCATGTCTAGAGAGCCATATGCAGCGTGGTCTGATATGCAGATTCATAACATAGAATACAACCCTACTTTCAAGGTAGGACTGAATGCGATTTACAATGACTTCCTGTGCGACGTTGATAAGCTTAACAAAGGTCAAGTCCTTGTCGTTATCACGATCCAAAGGTTCATAAACCTTTTCATAGTTACTAATCCTTCTTAAAAAATCCTGAGTAGCAGCCTCGGGGTCCATACCCTCGTAATCCGGTGAGGAAGTCTTAACGTCACTAATGTTGCGAAGAATCATGTCCTGATCGTCACACCAACTCTCTAAAAACATAGGTTCAATTGCATTCTCCCTGCACAGCCTTAAAACCCATTCTCTCCTCTCTCTGGTGCTATTCGTCGCATCGAGGATGGCAACAACTCCGTTTTCTTCCTCGTACCATTTCATCATATCTTCGATTGCATGTGTGACGGCCTTCTGTCTAACTTTGAGGGCTTCTTTATTGGAGGAATCGAAGAAATCAGCACTGGGATGGGCTGCACCAGCTTTGCGCCTATAACTTCCCACATTGAAGCATTTTGCCCTGATCGAAAGCCATGAAAGATAACGCACAATCTTTTGTGATATGAATGACTTACCTCTGGCTGGTAATCCTACCATAACCACACATATACGCATATTCTCTACGTTCGACACAGTATAAAATCCCATTTTTGTTTCCATACAATATCCAGCCTCGATCTTATCTTGTACACTTTCCTAGTAAAACCTAGCCAAATTCTCTCTAAAACCCAGATTTAGAAGTTTAGTCCATTGAAGAACAGCAGGTATTGATTGAATCGATTGAAGTACCGTCAGCGGCATCACAGAAGAAAGGGGTCCTACTGTCATTCATTTTTTATAGAGAAAAGTTACAATAAGAATTTATGCGTATACAATGACCATGAACGAAGCTTAACATGAAGCTAAAGTAAGTTCAAATTACTATGACTTTGAACCGGTCATCGACATCCCGTTGATTCAAGATGTAATCGCAGGTCCGGTTGAAATGCTGTATGGGGATCTGTATCATTTCGTTGATGTACATTGAGTTGAGCTTCGTTGACACCAATGCGCGGCCTCCATTCACAGTTGGCACATCGATGTAAGAACCGTCCGACCCGATCACAAACCTGTTGCTCACCTTAGCCGTATTTTGTGCGTCATCAATATGAAGTTCGGAAAGTCTTTGCTCTGCTAGTTGTGTCTTAGCAGTTGTTGTTTCCTCCATCTTTAGTGACTTCAAGTTTGTCTTTATGAGCTCGATGAGACCGTTGATATACCTCACACTTACGTGAGTATCGTGCTCATCGCCATGGATGAAGTAGTATAAGCAGCGGTTGAGTATCTCAATCATCAATTCACTACTTTGAATATTATCCATTGTGGAGTCTGCGACTCTTAAAGATCTTTGTAGGCACTCTAAAACACGCTTCCCTTCTCGATAGAAATCTGTCGTTACACCTTCTTCTTCCCCTATAAGTGCAATTTCCGTTGTCCACCATAGGTGTGAACATAGGTAAACGGCTCGGCATTGATCTTGCTTCTTCAATAGTTTCGAGCCATGTAAAGTACACCTAACAATTAGGGAGTCGTAGTAATTCTCTTCACGTAATGACCTTGTTTTTTGCAAAGACTGTGCCATGTATACTAATGCTTGGAATTGCGTTCTTGAATCGCTCAATGATTCTTCGAATAAGGTAAATGCTTGCGAGAAGAAATCATACGCGATCTCGCCCAGCGATAATTGATCTGCCAAAGATGCACTCTGAATGTTTAGCTTGTACAATGCGTCACTGAACGAGTTCCCACACATGTTGAAAAGGTCATTAGTAGAGCGTGATACGTATTTGAAATTTTGTTTTATCAGCTCGGTATGTCGCTTAGTGTTTTCTGAATCACATCTGGTTGCTAATAAGTGACATCTTCTAATAACTTTCCAAAAATTAGTTATTATCGCAGGATAGGTATATTTGATATTCTTACCGCCTTTATAGCACCAGTTCCTCAATGTGAGTAAGACTTCCATTTCAAATTCGATATCTTTTATGGGGTCAGAAGATTTGACCACGGATTGGAACACCACATGGTTTAATTTTGCCAGTTTCTCTTGAATGGGATCAAGTATCCATGAACCTTCGTCATCATTATCATCTTCATCTGCGGGGAAATGGTCGCCAGTTCCTTTAACGTTCTTGCTTCCCTTCCTATCCAGAGAGGGCATTGGAGGTCCTAACTTGGTCAATGGTTCGAATATGCTTAGGAGACTGCACAAATTCTCCTTTGAATCGATCAAGAACCCTTCGTTGGAACTCGCCTCGTTCTCATCGTCGAAGTCAACCTCGTTATGTAATAAAACATCCAGAATGCTGTTCAAAGCGCTCTTTTGTAATGGTAGACTCTGTAATGCTAGCAGTCCCCCGAACGATTCACATTGTGAAATTAGTTTGTAAAAGAAATTAGAACTAGGTCTCAGAGTAGAGCTTTCACTGTTTTGCAAAGTTAGCAAATTCTGGAACAAGTACTCACAGTTTGGGGGGATATCTGAACCAAAATCCTGACATTTTTGTGTGGTTATCTTGTATAGAGCGTTCAAATTCTGCAGATTTTCCGGATACCAACGTAATGACAAGTTCAGTACACTTTCAATGAGTGGTATAAATTGTTGCAGGGACAAGTCTGGTCTTTCTTCATTCAGGGTAGAGAGATAATTCCAAAAAATCTGAAATAAATTTATATCGGCCGCTTTCACTTCCTTACTAGTAGTATTTTCCTCTTGCTCTTGCCCTTGCTCTTGCTCTTGCCTATCCTTGTATCCGTTGAGACGATCGATTAACGTGAGAACGATCTTGTTTATTGAGACGTCAGGGTTCAAGTGCGTAGTCGCGTCAAGAAGAATATCCAAAGTTGCCAGATGAAACTCATCTGGAAAAACCTGGCAGATAGCATCCAGCAGATATTCCTGGGACACAATATCTCTGCATTGAATGGCTTGTTCCAAAACCACGGGAAGAATTTGGTCCTTGTACATTGACAGATTATCGTCAACTATCTGTGAAAGCCTCACTAATTGCGACCCAATAAGAATCTGCAGCTCTTTCCTCTCCTTAGTCCTCTGCTCCCTTTCCCTCAATGGGCCTTGATGTTGCAATCTGACCCACAGTTTATTCATCTCGATGAAATTTGTGATGATAAAATTGGCATTAAACTCAGTAGCATCCTCTGGTAAAAGCTGTTTTGTCCTTTGTGAAAGGTAATATCTCAAGAACAGACCTCTTATTGGGTTTTGCACACCTCGACACATTTCTATCATATCCTTTAAAATTTCATCCCTTGGAGAGTCTGGACATTTCAGATAACTTGTTCCAACGGTGATCATCAGATAAAGTCGTGGAACAACGTTACCAGCGTACTGAACCAATTCGTATAAATCTGCCAAATGGTGATGTTTTGGATGATTTTCCGCCAAATAAGTAGAAAGTACGGACAACGAATCGAATATCATAATATAAAGCTCATAGTATTGTTTCGGTGATAGTTCCGGATTTCTAAGCTCTGTAAGCATAATGGAAGTATGTTTCAACGCGTCCATCAGCTTACGCTGTTGCAAACAGCGTTGCATCTGCATAGCCTGCTGCTTGACAGTCAACAGTGCCTGTTCCAAAGTTTCCGCATATGACATGGTCAAGATCTAGCTAATTGACCAGATTGAGATGTTCTGTACCATCTTTCGAAGCTCAAGTTGATGATAATGGCTTATTACACCGTATAGGGATTACTTACTGAATCGCTACGTTCAAAATGACTCTGCCCAATTGTCGCTTCTTATGAAGCGAAAGGCTCGAAGGCTTTCAATGCTGATAAAGTTGATTGATTTAGTAATCTAAACGAAGCTTCGAGATCCACGCTCGTCATTTTTGCATTAAATTCGATATATCCATGCGTCAAATTGTCAACATGCAGTCAAATTGTAACGGCCCTGGTCCTCGGCTTGACTAATGGCTCAATTCTTCGTCAGCTACTGCCCCTTCGTAGGCAATCCTTGGCTCTCCTGCATGACGATATAAAGCGACCAGTCTATTCGTAAAATCTTGTAACTATCAAAATACTAAAAATCAACAAACATGGCTACCATTTTTACAAGTACTGTAAGTAAAAGATCTCTCTATCTATTAG
Source organism: Torulaspora delbrueckii (assembly GCF_000243375.1). NCBI lineage: Eukaryota > Fungi > Ascomycota > Saccharomycetes > Saccharomycetales > Saccharomycetaceae > Torulaspora > Torulaspora delbrueckii. The sequence continues at coordinate 630,320 of NC_016503.1, read as the reverse complement.
GTGGGGCAGTTGCTGCTGCCAGCTTGGCTTCTACAGTAGCACTGAACAACCATGGGAATAACTACAAAAATTTCAGAAATAATAATAAGACCAATTTTGGTAAAGGTGCTCTTCTAGGTGCTGCACCAGCATTGCATGCTGCTCAATGCGAGAAGGGCAGAACCATTGAGGATTTCCAAAAGGTTTACAATGCCATTGCTGCAAAACTGAGAGAAGAAGATGAATATGATAACTATATTGGTTATGGACCAATCTTACTGCGTCTATCGTGGCACGTTTCCGGGACTTACGACAAGAACGACAATTCCGGTGGATCCTTTGGTGGTACTTATCGTTTCAAAAAGGAAGCTGATGATCCATCCAACATGGGTTTGCAAAATGCTGCCAAATTCCTAGAGCCAATCGCTAAGGAATTTCCTTGGATCTCTCACGGTGATTTGTACACTTTAGGTGGTGTGACTGCTATTCAGGAGATGCAAGGCCCAAAGATCCCATGGAGGCCCGGTAGAGTCGATGCAGATGAGAAGGAAACTCCTGAAAACGGTAGACTCCCAGATGCTACTCAAGGCTCGGATTACGTTAGAAAGTATTTTGGTAGATTTGGCTTCACTGACCAGGAGATTGTGGCTTTGATTGGCGCTCACTCGCTTGGTAAAACTCACTTGAAGAACTCGGGATTTGAAGGTCCATGGGGTGCTTCTACGAACGTGTTTACCAATGATTTCTTCAAGAACTTGTTGAATGAGAACTGGAAAAAGGAAAAGAACGAGGCTGGTAATGAACAATACAACTCCGATAAGGGCTACATGATGTTACCAACAGACTTCTCATTAATTCAGGATTCGAAATTTAAAGAATTGGTAGAAAAATACGCCAACAACCAAGATGTGTTTTTTGAAGATTTCAAGAACGCCTATGTCAAACTACTTGAAAATGGTATCAATTTCGATAAATTGGGTAAACCAATGGTTTTCAAGACTTTGGATGAACAGGAAGAATAATTTTAAGCATATTTCTAGATACAGATCAAATTATTTATTAGAATTAATTCAATATTTATTTCAATTTTTCCTCGAATCTCAACTCATCGAGTGCAGGCAGACCAATTAACAGTCTCAAGAAATTTTCAATACCTTGACGTTGTTTGTTCAACCCATTAATGGTCTTGAAACCCTTTCTAGTCAATGGAGCCTTCAACCAGTAACTCAAAAAGGATAAGATCGAGTAAAAACTCTCGTAAGATTGTTGATCACTACCCAATTTCTTGTAAGAGACCCTGGAGCAAAATTCTGCCATAACGATCAGGTCAATTATCAAAGGTGTAGCCAATAAAGAGTCCTCACAGACGTTGTGGATCGAAATTCTGTTATGTCCACCAAGCATCAACTCGGAATAGTACTCATCCATAGCCACTTTCGAATCGCCAACAGCGTTCATGTACTTGATCACAATACAATGATCGATCTTGTTACCGGCCTTCTCGTTGTAGAGAATCTTGTTGGAAGCGATCACATCGTCAACGACAGATCTCTTGGAGATTTCCTTCGATTTGAATTGTCTCTCAGAGGTCAAGTTAAATCCATCGTTGTTACCAAGATGATTGTAGGATGCGATTGAGACCGGCTTAATACCGGCATCAACCAAGAACTGGGCCAATACAGATTTGATCTTTGTTTGTCCACTCTTGAAATCATCACCAGCGATCAAAGCGTTATGCTTTTCTGCCAAATCGATAACACCGGGGACAAAAGTGTTCTGAGGTGAACCGTTGATGTATGGAACACCCTCTAAGATGGAAGCCACGGCAAAGATAGTCGATGGAGCAATTTCTTCATGGTCATTTTTGATGGCGGCTAATAAGTTGTCAGCATTATCATTGACATTTGATAGAACGTCGGCATATCTCTCAGTGTTAGCAGTCCACAACACAATGACTTTGTCTAGATCATTACCACTCTTGAAATTCTTTATGTCTTTTCTAATTTGTTCCACATGAGACCATTTACCCTTTGTAGACACATTACCGCTCTTACCATCTCTATTAATACAGTTATCTGCTCTTTCATCCTGATTAGCTGCAATAAAATCAGGATAATAGATGGATGGCAATGGAACCGTCTTGGCCATCTCGCCTCTCAATTGCTGCTGTAAATCGTATTCCAAAACCTGAGACCTTGCCATCGCATCACCTAGGTTCGCGCCATTGATGTCCCAACCGCCAACGACAAAATCGTTTGGTGAAACGAAGGGTAAGACTGAGTTGAATGGAACATAGACATCATTTCCCTGCTCGTCAATCCCAAGCTTGATGGTCGAAGACTGAGTCACAGATCCATAGTAATTAGCCTCCTTGGCACCATCCTTGGTATGAAACCTAATTTTATCTCTGTTAGCCAGCACAGAAGCCACTAAAGTGGTACCATTATTACCACCCAACCCGACAAGCATAACACCAATCTTTGGAATTTTCAAATCAACTTGAAACTCATAGTCCTGCGCCGTAGGTCTCACCTCTAGAGTCCCATCAACCTCACTCTTAGCCACGACCGAATTGACATAACGATATTGAGTAGTCAATTTTGTTTCGCTATAGTGAGTTTTGTCATTAGCGACATTGATAGTTGGTGAAAAATATCTCTGAACGGTCATTTGTTAATTGGTTTACAATTGTACTGTATACTGTATTGGTTGGTTAGTTTTTACTGTATATAAGAAATATTACAATTAGACCAGATAACCTATTTTGCAAGCAATTGGGATCCCCTTTTATATCTTTTTTTTTCTACGATTACACAAGACAGAGCCATTTCTAACTCACTAAACGTGGCTTACTCCAATGTTTCAAACCAGGCCTATCGGGCGTATTATTTTAGGCTCTTTCACACTCTTTCTCTTTTCCCTTTACACTCTGACGCGAGTTCGGCGAACTCGGCGAAAACACGCCCATGAACCGCACCGCCCAGTTCGGCGAAATAGTGCCAGGTGTTGTGGGGTCTTACTGGGTACTGCACACAAAGACGCGCAGTGCAGGCCCCAGAACTCGATATGGCCAGCAGAGCTAAGCAAGTCAACGAGTTTTTCATATGGTCCAATAGCAGTCGCAGATACCACTGCAATCGCGTTGGCAATTCACTAGTATCACTGCGGATCCGAGGGGTGATACTTGCTTATCACATTGTAATAGAACGTCTTGGAACCAGAGGTAATGACCACGTAGCAGTTTAAGATTCTTCTTTCACATGTTGATTGCGATTATCCATATTAATGATTATTTTTAATTTACAGTGTTTGAATTATTTACGGGCGTTTATTTTATCACACTGGCTTGAAGCCAACGAATTCCTCCCATGAACGCACCTCGCTTGGAACTACTACGTCCTTTGAGTCCAGAACTCTAATTTTTTCGGCGATGTTGGCCTTCAAGGCTCTGGCGAATAGCTTAGAGGTCTGTGGTTCGTTGAATAGTGGGATGGCGAAATCAATAGCATTTCTTCTCATCACGTAGTCCTCATCTAAGGTGTGATCGGCTCTCTTAGAAGCCAAGTTGAACACGAGTTTGATGTCGTATTTTTGGAATACTTCACGTAGGCCTCTCTTATCATTCTTTGGGAATTCAATTACAGAGACGGGGTCCTTGGTGTATTTCTCTAGGTATTGCTTGGCTGCTTCGTTGGCAACGTAGAAATTGAAACCTAGAGAGGAGATTGTGCTGATAACTTCACCCAAGAATGGCTTGTTCAGGTCACCACCGAATAGGATACCATTTGGTGGCAATGGGACGTGGAAGTTCATGGTACTTTGCATTGCGGTCCAGTAACTTTCAATCTCGTCTTTACCGAAGGAAGCGACTTCACCAGTGGAAGCCATTTCTACGCCGAGGAAGGGATCGGCACCGGCTAGTCTTGTGAATGAGAATTGTGGACATTTCGTAGCCACGTAATCGTATTTTTTGCTCATCAAGTCCACTGGTTTAGGTACTTTTTCACCACCCAAGAAGGCTCTGACGGCGATCTCGATGAAGTTAACACCTAGTACCTTGGAGACAAATGGGAAGGATCTAGATGCTCTGATGTTACATTCGATGACCTTCAAATCTTCACCATCCTTGATAATTTGCATATTGAAAGGACCAGTGATTTTCCATGCGTGGGCGACTTTGTCGGCGATCTCCTTCAATTCCTTCTTGATCTTTTCACTCAAATGTTGAGGTGGTAGGATCAAAGTAGCATCACCAGAATGAACACCAGCGTTTTCGACGTGCTCGGAGATTGCATGAACTAGCACTTCACCTTTGTAAGCAACAGCATCGACATCGATCTCTTCGGCTCCCTCAATGAACTTGGACATCACCACTGGGTGGTCTGGTGAAACTGCAGAGGCCAAAGTCAATTTGTCCTCTAGCTCATCTTCGTTGTGGATCACGTTCATGGCAGCACCTGATAGAACGTAAGATGGACGGATTAACACTGGGTAGCTGACTTTGTTAGCGAACTTCTTGGCTTCACTGACAGAGGTCAATTCACTCCATTCTGGCTGACCAACATTGATAGAGTCTAAGATGGATGAGAACTTGTGTCTGTTTTCAGCACTGTCGATGTCCACTGGGCTGGTACCCAAGGTGTTACAACCGTTTTCGTGCAATTTGAGTGCGATGTTTTGTGGTAATTGACCACCAACTGAGATCACACAACCTTCAGAATTCTCCAGCTCATAGATGTCCATGACTCTTTCGAAAGATAGTTCCTCAAAGTATAGTCTGTCGACTTCGTCGAAATCAGTAGAAACGGTTTCTGGATTGTAATTGATCATAACGGTCTTCTTACCTTCACCTCTTAGAGTCTTAGCGGTGTTGACGGCACACCAGTCGAATTCAACAGAGGAACCAATACGGTAGACACCGGAACCGAGAACTAGCATACCTTTATCGGTGAATTCTACATCATTCTTGGTAGCGTTGTAAGTGGTGTACAGATAGTTGGTGTTGGCTGGGAATTCAGCTGCCAAAGTGTCGATTCTCTTGACAAATGGAATGATACCAAATGATTTTCTAACTTTCCTGACATCCAACTCGTGGACATTGGCGTCAGAGTTCTTGTTGATCGATAGTGCAATTTGTTTGTCAGAGAAACCCTTTTTCTTAGCATCTTGCAACAACTGTTTGTCCAATGCTTCTAAAGAGTTAACGGCTTCCAGTTTTTTGTACATATTAACAATGTTCATGCATTTGTGTAGGAACCAGGAATCGATATGGGTTAACTCGTGGACTCTCTCGACCGTATAGTTTTCATGCAATAAGGCTTGACCAACGGCCAATGCTCTTCTATCGGTAGCAACAGAAAGAGCTTCATCCAATTTGTCACCAAATTCATCAGAACCTTGGAAACCCAGTAGAGATGGGTCAACTTGTCTCAAAGCCTTTTGGTAAGCTTCTTCGAAGTTTCTGCCGATAGCCATGACTTCACCGACAGATTTCATGGCAGATCCAATTTCTCTGTTAACATATTGGAACTTGGACAGATCCCATTTTGGAACCTTGGCAACAATATAGTCTAGCGAAGGTTCAAAGTTGGCCACAGTAGTCTTGGTGATTGGGTTTGGTAGTTCTGGAAGAGTGTAACCCAAACCAATCTTAGCGGCGGTGTAGGCTAATGGGTAACCAGTAGCCTTGGAAGCCAAGGCAGAGGAACGAGACAAACGAGCATTGACTTCAATAACTCTGTAATCCAATCCATCTGGTTGCAAAGCGTATTGGACGTTACATTCACCAATGACACCTAGATGTCTGATGATCTTGATAGCCGCGGATCTCAACATGTGGTATTCTTCATCTGATAGAGTCTGAGATGGAGCAAAGACGATGGAGTCACCGGTGTGAACACCCAGTGGGTCCAAATTTTCCATATTACAGACAGTAATACAGTTGCCGACTCTGTCTCTGACGACTTCATACTCAACTTCCTTCCAGCCCTTTAGGGACTTCTCGACCAAGATCTGTGGTGCTAGGGAAAGCGATTGAGATGCTAATTCTTTCAATTCTTTTGCGTTGTTGGCAAAACCGGAACCTAAACCACCTAAGGCGTAGGCAGATCTAACGATGATAGGGTAGCCAACCTCGTCAGCGGCGCTAAGGGCCTCATCCAAAGTTTCACAAGCAATAGAGTTGGCGATTGGGATATTGATTTCTTGTAGAGCCTGAGCAAACAATTCTCTATCCTCAGTCAGCTCTAAAGTTCTGATTGGAGTACCCAAAACCTTGATGTTGTATTTTTGCAAGACGCCCATCCTATCTAGAGCCACACCACAGTTCAGAGCGGTTTGACCACCAAAGGTCAACAAGATTGCATCTGGTCTCTCACGTTCAATGACATATGTGATGTATTCTGGGGTCACTGGAATATAGTAGATTTTATCAGCCAAAGAATGGGAAGTTTGATTAGTGGCAATGTTAGGGTTAATCAAGATCGTTTGCTTGTTTGCCTCCTTCAAAGCCTTGATGGCCTGGGAACCACTATAGTCAAACTCACCAGCTTGTCCAATGGCTAACCCACCAGAACCGACGATAAGAACCGATTCGACACCTTCAACCAATTGCGGGTTATAATGTGGACTGTTGAAAGTGGAGATCGTTGGCTCCGTAGAGCTGTAAATTGTGCTCATCTTTACCCTCGACTGTTTCTTGGAAACCCTTCCTGAGTGATACAATCGGTCAAGATGTTGAACTAATGTGCACACTGAATATATAAAAAATCAGTCAGTGCACTAAATGCAAGAAAAAATCTTGAAAAGAAAGAAATAGGCATATGTAAGAGGCCCTGTAATGATGATGAAATAAAATACCGAGGAGTAGAACTGTGCATTACCAATGACTCATTGAACAACAGTACAACAGTACTGCTCGATGTCAAAGATAAGCGATGAGCTCGAGGAATTTAAAAAAAATTTGCAAGAAAAAAAGAAAAAGGCGATGATGGATCAAAAAGTGCCTATGATTAGTACAACGGAAGTGACCAAAGTTGAACTGGAATTTACCAACGAATCGATGGACACTCTTAATTTGCAGCGCGAAGTGACTCCTCATGCAGCGATATGAACTTGACGTACCCTACTAGGGTTGGCTCCGGTTTTTGATGCGTGTATCGCTATCCCGCTCAAAGGTCTACTGGAGACCAGATATTTGTGGAATTATACCAGGGACTAGTCTGCTAGTAGCTTATCTGACTATTTGAAGCTTCTTGAAGAGTAAGATTGAAGTCGCTTTGTACGTTGGATTTCTTGAAAAGACTACCTAATCAAGGGTATAACGTTGCAATGTATCACCAATGAACATTACTCATCTCTCAACTCAAATAACCTATAAATTTCACATCGCTATGTCTGATCCTGTTGAGCTTATTCAGAGGGTATGATTTTTAAATGAAATTTTTCCGATTTTGTTCAAACTTACTAACTAACCTATGTGCAGGCTGAGAAGAAGGGTGTTCCCTCATCTGGGATCAAGAAATTTTTTGGTGGGTCTGACTCTATGAAATTTGAGGAAGCTGCTGATCTATGTGTTCAAGCTGCTAATGTATACCGTTTGCGAAAGGAGTTGAAAAATGCTGGTGATGCGTTTGTCAAAGCTGCTGATTATCAAATCCAGGCAGGCAGTGAAGATGAGGCTGGGAACACGTTTGTCGAAGCTTACAAGTCCTACAAGAGCAGTGGACAGGCCTCTGAAGCAGTCGAGTCCCTAAATAAAGCTATCGAGATTTTTACGACCAAGGGACAGTTCAGAAGAGGTGCCAATTTCAAATTTGAGATGGGCGAACTGCTGGAAAACGATCTCAACGACTATGGTAAGGCTATCGATGCCTACGAGACCGCCGGTGAGTGGTACTCCCAAGATCAGGCGCTCGCATTGGCAAACAAGTGCCTCGTCAGATGTGCTGACTTGAAGGCCCTGAACGGCCAATATCTAGAAGCATGCGACGTGTATGCTAAGCTTATCAAGAACAGTATCGGCAACAGACTGAGCCAGTGGTCTCTAAAGGATTATTTTTTCAAGATGGGTCTTTGTCAACTGGCAGCAACCGACTCGGTCGCTGCTTCAAGAACCTTGCAAGAGGGTAAACGTGAAGACAGCAATTTTGCAGAGTCAAGAGAAGCTCAACTGCTTCAGGATCTAATCGCATGTATCGCAGAAGGTGACGGTGAGCAACTAAGCGAAAAGGTGTTGAATTTTGACAGGTTCAACAAGCTGGATAAATGGAAGACCACTATTCTACTGAAGGTCAAAGAGACTATCGCTCAAGCCGACGACGATCTCTTGTGATAGTAACCTCCCATCCATATATCTGACATGTATAGAGATAACCTCGTTGAGGACTGCTCCGTCGGAGTGCGTGAACGCCACAAGAGGGGCTGACGAGCTAGGGACATCGGGCTTCCACTTTAATGGCAGATCATCTTCTACTTTTCTTATCGACGTCAAGCTGTGCATTCCCGGCTATCTTATATACGACGACAACCGGTCATTTGACTCATGCGTGGTGTAGAGATGAGTCCCTAAGAAAGTCATATCCCTCATCCCACTTGTACAGATATATATATAAAGAGTCACGATCGATGACCAACGTACATTCCTTCATACACCTCTTCAGTAACAATCTTGGCGGTGATCAAAGCACTCCTCTTTCAAACCTTACAAGTAAAGTTAAGCTACCTTTTGATACCTTTGCAGGTCCCTTTATCCGCTACAGCCAAACATCACAAGAAGAAAGCTCTCGTTGAGCAGTCGCATTTGAATAGTAAACCACTCCAGAAAGCAAATACCACAGGGAGTTGCTGTGCTGTTCCTTTGGTGACAAGCTATCTCATATTAGTACTTCTAGTGAGTGGTACACATAGCTTGTGACCTCTGCTTACCTGAGTTTCGAGGGATCGATTAAGCTCAAGGTCGCCAGTCAATTTGCTGTGAATACCACTAGGAACGATATCAACACTGTTATAAGCAGCTATGGGCTTGCGCTATTCTTCTTACATTGAATGCCCGGCAGCTAAATTGGAAGGTGACAATTGGAACAGCTCTGACACAAGCTGTCTCAGTCTGTACCATCAGGCATCAGAGCCACGTCATTCGCAGTACCATATTGGTTATCACAGTCGCCATGGCTCCGATAGTTCTACTCCGAAGTTTGTCACGTACGGCTGTCGTCGTTGTAGAACACATCTGTCCAGCTCTACTCAAATTATGTCCAAGGACTACAGGGGAAAGACTGGAGACGCCTTTTTGATGACCAGAGTGGTCAATGTTATTGAAGGAAGTGTTGAGACCAGGCCCATGATCACCGGAGACTATCTCGTCTGCGATATTCTTTGTCACTGGTGTAAGAGCCTACTAGGCTGGAAATATTTAGAGAGTGAGAGGAAGGATCAACGTTATAAGGAAGGGAAATACATTCTGGAAGTGAAGACAATTTGCAGATGTGATTGACCGCTGGCGGGCCTATTACTTGGATCTCACCTCGATTGTTATTTTTTTTTCGGAGTTTTTATGATTTGGTGGTCATCGAGGGAGATGATTATTATTTGGATACCCAGTATGAGAAAATACTAATAAGGATGGGTACGATTTTTTTTAGTGAGCCTTTGAGGGCTGATCTCTTATAAATCACTTCAGGATATCACACACAATATTGGAAGATGATGCTTCAGCAAACGTATATATTTTGGGTTATTTGTCATGTAAGCCTAACAGGAGAAATCTGTCAAACAAAATGAAAAGAATTTAAGTATAAACAATATAAAAAAATTCAAAGTTCTCAATTCAGATATTAATAAGTATTATTGATTTAGACAGTACTGGACTTGTTTGCTTATAGTGCTTCTTGGGTATGTTCATCCTTTATTATGTGACATATCCTTTCACGTGATAATTTACCTTGCAATCAACTTACATGAGCATACCACCCTTTCCAACCACTAAGATCGGAGGATTAGTAGTTGCAAAAGACGCTTGGGTCACTCTAGGATAGTGCCCAGTGTGCATTGCATTAGCAGTTTGTCCAGGCTTCTCATATATCGACCTTCGACCGCATAGTTGTCGAATAGGTGGATGGAATACATAAAGATTGCAAAAGTGGACGATGTTTTGCTTCATCGAAGAGGTGCTGTGACTCGAGGAACCTTGCATTTAACTACTCATCACCTCATTTTCACTTCAGATGCATTATCTAGAGAATTTTGGGTTTCCTATTCTACTATTGCATCTGTGTTCAAGAATCATGGAAGCGCCCTCATTTCAAGAATTGACCAACATAAGGAATTCATGTCGCAGGACGCCAATTATAAAGATTTATACAAGGGAAAGGATCTATGGTCATTTATAAATATAAAGATTATCGGAAAGGATTATACGGTTTTCTCAATTGATCTCAGTAATGAAATAGAGGCCCGGGATGTATTTGATTCGCTGCTGAAACTCACGGTACTGAAGGATATTTCCCTGTCTTATGCATTTATTTATTCGCCAAGCAGTGCCGAATCTCAATTTAACAGCTGGCAAATTTATGACACGATGGTTGAATTCAAAAGGCAGGGACTCGATCTGACGTCGTCTGAGTGTGGCTGGAGATTGAGTAATCTAAACAACGATTACAAATTTTGCCCGACTTATCCTAGTAAGCTTGTTGTCCCCAGTGAGATTTCAGATACTCTATTAATGCATGCTTCGAAATATCGATCACAGGGACGTATACCAGTGCTGACATATTACTATAAGAAAACAAAGTGCTCAATCACTAGAGCTGCACAGCCTTTACCGGGTATAATCAAGCAAAGATCCATTCAAGATGAGCGGCTCGTGGCTGAGATTTTCAAGACCTCAGGAAAGGGCAACAATGGCTTGCTACAGCAAAAGAATATCGTTGTTGATGCAAGACCCACAGCTAATGCCATGGCCCAGGCGGCTCTTGGAGGTGGAAGTGAGAATATGGATAACTACAATTTCAACAAGACTTGCTCGCGGGTATTTCTAGGTATAGATAATATCCACGTCATGTCGGATACGCTAAGTTATATGGTTGACCATTTCTTGGTGGATGGTGATCTTAATTTACCAATCGACAAAGCCTCTTTGAATGCCGGAAAAAGCTTCAGTTGGATTAAACATGTAAGACTTTTGTTGTCATCGACTGATACCCTGGTAAAGTCGATTATCTTTAACAGGTCTAATCTTCTAGTACATTGCTCAGATGGTTGGGATCGTACAGCACAAATTTGCTCACTGGTACAAATATGCTTAGATCCTTACTTTAGGACAATGGAAGGTTTTATGGTCTTGGTTGAAAAGGACTGGCTGTCTTTTGGGCACAAATTTCAAGAAAGATCTGGGCTTCTGAGCTCAGAAAGTGTGTTCCATGATAATACAATGGGATTTAGTGGACTTTCTAACTCTTCCGCGGACGTCAATTCAAGTACAACGTTGTTTGGAAAAGATGGTAATGAGCTATCAGAAATGGATAGCATAGTTAACATGACCTCAAGCACCGTCTTAAACTCCGATATAGTGAACAAGGTTTCGGAGCATTTCAAGAAGAGGAAGAAGAATAAAAATAGCCTGAAATTTAGCTCACCTATCTTTCAGCAGTTCTTAGACTGCATTTATCAGTTATTGACCCAAAATCCCACATTGTTTGAATTTAATGAGCGCTTTTTGAGACGACTAGTGTATCACGTTTACTCATGCCAGTATGGTACTTTTCTCTATAATAATGAGAAAGATCGTTTAGAGTTCGAGGTCGATAAGAAAACAAGAAGCGTTTGGGATTATTTCAGGTCAAGAAAATCGGAATTCATAGAAAGAGATTATGTCCCATGCCAAGCAACTGGTGAGGAGGATGAAAACGAAGTCACTTGGATTTTACCTGATTTACACAAAGTAGAGTGGTGGTGGCAATTGTATGGAAGAAGACCTGAGGAGATGAATGGTCCTAGTGCAGTACCCTCTTGTGATTCTATGGGTGCGGAGTTAAACGCGTTAAAGACAGACGTGCCTGAGAGAAATACATCCAAAAGTGCAGGGATAAAGTTCCCCAAGTTCGGTTTAGAGCTCTTTGGGAAACGCTGAGTAGCTCTTTGTGAACTTAATCTTAAGTGATGTGTTGTTGAATTTAGAAAGACCATAATAGATTCCTGTTTTGAAAACTACACGATGATATAGCTAATGAATTATGACGATCATTAGCGCCTGTCAACACCACTACGTAACTGTCTCTATCTCATAACTTAACGACCCCTGATTTCCAGGATACACCACACCATTGGGACACAATTACTGCCAGATTTCTAGCTGCCTCAACAGTTTCCTGATCGCAACCCATGTTGACTGCACCTTTAAGGTGTCCGCGAAGCTGAGGGTTCACGTCCTGAGGTACAAGCGAGGCAATGATTATTAAACTGGTTTCTTGTGCCGAAAGGATCTCATCGTAAGAGAGAAGTGGCCCATATACGTGAGCCAGAGTGTAGTACCATAGGTCCGGATAAGTAGAGTTTAAGTTATTGACCACTCTCTTCGACACTTTACTATAAACATGATTCCAATGCTCTATGCCTCTCTTCGTAGTTTGCTCAGCACTTTCGCAAGCTCTCCCGACATTTAAATAACATGGTTGGTTTCCAGCGGCTGCTTGGAATGGATCTAGCTCCTTAGTTGACGGTATCAAAACAGTGGGTGTCACTTCTTTCAATGTTGTAAGAACATTGATAGCCTTGGGCAGTCCTCCAAGTGGTCCTGACTTAACAAAAGCCTCTCTAAACCTTTCAGTAAGTTGCCTTTGGAATGGTGTAGGTCTAGGATAAGTTTCGTCGATCGACGACCGCAGCTGTGTAGCCTCTTTGCGTAAAAGATCAATTGTCTTCTCTGCAAGGCGATTTAAATCCTTCTTCTCGACATCACTATTCAGCATCATGGCATAATGATACACCTTGGGTATCTCTTGCGGTTGATTGCAGACACTGAATGTCACTGCGGCTAACAGATACCATATGTTCCTCAATTTCGGATGAAATTGGGCTAGATGGACAAGCCTTTGTGCACTTAGAAGACTATTCATGAATTCTTCACTTATTATATTGAGGTTCTTTGACTGATAGTCCTTCTTCAATCGACTATTTCAAGGTCAATGACTATGATTAAAATCTGTTAAAAAAGTTAAACCGATTCGTGACAATCAATGATTCATACCTTATAAAAGTCAAAACAAATAATGACTAATGATCAGAAGATTAGATATCTAAGGCTGAAACAGGTTTTCAACAAGGCTCTTAATCAATCCATCTCCAAGCTAGAAAGCTGGGAGAAAGTGAGCTCTTGCTTTCCGAGATACTCTAATACAAGAGATGGTTCATCGAACCTAGTCACTTGCCAGCGGCAGGTTATAGAATTCTGGACAGAACTTTGTAAGAGAGAGTTTGACGAGATACTGGTGGAAAGGAATGTAAAGGAGAAATTAGATGAACTGGACGATTTAGTATCAGAAGCGAAGGAACGGCTTCGTTTGTCTAATCAGCGAGGCGATATCATGAAAGATAGCACACCAATTGACGAATTGTCGAGTGAAAAACTGATCCAAGGTAACTTGTACAAAGAAAGAATCATTGCTACTCAACAATTGGACGACAGACTTGCGAACATAAAGGAGATAAACGTGAATATGCAGCAAGAGCTTAATGAATTAGTGGCGGAACTGGATAATGAACAAGTAGAACTAACAAAACTATACGACAAATATCTAGGGACCGCGATAGAGCAACCACTTGATGAGACACTGGTTCAAGGTTTGAATGATATGCTGCTTGAGCTACGCAATCTGTGACTGAAGGCCTCGTCTCTAACCTCGAGCTGGCGCGAGGTTACTATCAGAACTGCATAAGAGTATTGTTTGGCTTTCATAAAGTTGAGTTTCATATATATGGGCAAAGATATAGTTACATTAATTCAAACTCATTTAAGCACTGTCCAACAAGAAATTGGTAGCTGCTTCCAAATCCCAATTGTTTTTTCCAAAGCGCCCAAAGCTTCCTGCTCAGTGAAGCCCATACCGCTCAATTCTTCAATGGCTAAAGATCTGGGAGTGGTGGCGATCTTACGGTTTACTGGGGAGCTAGTAGAATTGAAATTTTGCGTTAAGGGAACTGGCTGCTGCACTGGAATGTCAGTGGACGCTCCCGTGTTTGTATTAGTCACTGGTACTTTGGCATTTCCAAACCCTGCAAAAATCTCATCCCATTCATCATTGCTAACATTATCTGATACGTCGTGAGGGCCCCCCGCGGGAGCACCAGTATCACTTGTTAGAGTTCCTGTAAATGCATTATGCTGTAACTCTTCGTCCAAATCCCCGTGATCAATCTTTTCGAAAGCTTCCATGGAGCCACTGTTCTGGTGATCATCTGCTAAATCTTGTCCCTCTTCATCAGCGGCCTGCTCTAGGCCAGTGAAAGCATCATCGAACTCATCCTTTGCAGTTGGAGCACTTGGGGTAGCAATAGTTTGCTGTTGATTCGACTTGGATGGGTGATCTTCGCCTACTGTAGTAGCGAACCCCTTCTTCTTCTCAACACCGGCAACAGCTTCTTCCCTTGTATCTTGAAATTCATCTTCAGATGATGATGAGGATGAAGTACTGTCATCGATGTGAAGGTTCTTTATTGGAGGAAATACTTCATTAGTATCGTTATTTGATTTTGGAACAACTTGCTCAAAACTTGGCGCAGTTCCTGAAGCCACCAGGGATGATGTATGTTGTGACACATTTTTATTAGCAAAGTGAGCTTTATCATTGGATAGTGGTTCAGCCTCTGTCTTTGATGACGCCTCTGGGGAAGAGGTTGGCTGAGCAGTGCCGGCAGTGGAAGTAGCAGGTTCCTCCCAGTGACCCGGAATCTGAGTAGCCGCTGTCGTCAAGTCTCTATCATTTGTCCTCGCACCAGCAGACTCGTCAAGCTTCTGTGGTAATCCTGTATCATCCATAACAGATTGAGGAGGATTATTGGCCACTGATGAGGTAAGAGACTGCGACCTTGGAATTCCATACTCATTTAGATCGCCTTCAAATCTATCGGCTAAATTTTCAGCTCGTTCGGCTTCGTTAATGTGTCTCGCAGCCTCGGACTCGTCGTCAGCCTCCGTTTGTGAGCCATTGGTGGGAACATCCTTATCAAAAACTTCGCTCTCAGTTCTTTCCTCATCTTCATTCGTTGCATTACCTAGTTTGGAGTTTGCCACACTGTCATCTACGAACTTGGACACATCTTCTTCGCGGTTTGCATTTGATGCTGTGTTCTTCGAGATAATCTCCTTGCTGTCACTGGGCAATTCGCCCATGGCCAATTTCATCTGTCTCTCAGATAGGTCTTGAACCTTATTAGCATATTCTATATGTTGCTTTTCCAAATCCTCCTCAGCTTTGTCCAGGGATTCCTTTCTCTTGGAAAGGTCCACGAACATATTTTGTAGTCGATTGACGTGCTGCTCGTAAAGTTTCTCTTGTTCCTCAACTTGTTTGTTGCGGTTTTCAAGCTCTTCCTCACGGGCCTTCAAGTCCGCATTTCCAGTTTCCAGCGCTTGATACTTGGTTTGCAATTGGGAATGTTGTTCCTCGACGGTTTTCTGATAATCATCCAATTCTTTGCGCTTCGATAGATACACAGATAACTTTTCACCAAGTCCTTGGATTTCACTTTCGAAATTTGCAACCGTGATTTGACTTACCTCTAGCTGTCTGCTGTTAACATCGACCAAAGATCTTTCCTGCTTCACATGCTGCTGTCTTTCCGCTAACCGTGATTGAAGAGCAGCCGAATTTGAGTTCAGACTCGAGATCTGTTCTTTCAATTGGGCATTCTTTTGCTGAGCTTGCTGCAACTCATCGGTCAGGTCCCTCACTTTTGACTCGGTCGCGTGATAGTTACCTTCGATTACTGCTAACTGCTGATTCAAACCCTCAGATTCTTTGTTTGCCTCGGCTAATTGAGCCTCCAAAGTTTCAGTTTCCTTAACATTCTGTTCATGAGTAGAGCGCAATGTCGCCAGCTTGCCTTCGATCGCAGCCTTCATCTCATTAACGCGCTTGAGCTCCTGCGTTGCCCTGGCCTTTTTCTCGTTGGTAATGGTAGCCTGTTTGGACAAAGAGTTCACTTGATTGGATAAGTTTGCCATCTCAGTTGTCGCTGATGAAAGCTGAGAAGAAGCCTCTGCATCCGCATACAAATCATTGTTTCGGTGACCTGACCCTCCAACAGCTCCCACCATTCCTGCTGCAGCGGATGCCCCACTGAGCCCAATGGATGCGAAGTTGGGAACTTGAGATAAGTTGGAAGTTTGATGTGCGGCATTTGGAGACACACTCTTCGAGACCGTTTGAGGTACACTTGGAGCATGCGTTTGCTGCACCTGTTGATATTGAACTGGCTGTGCTTGCGGCTGCATCTGTTGTTGCTGCGGTTGTTGAGACTGCACTTGGTATTGGCCTTGCATCGTCCTCTCTTCTTCATCCTCCCGTATGACATTGGGTGAGCTCCAATCTACCTGTCCAGGCACATTTCTAGCCGAATGACTGGCTGGTGCAGCTGTGTAACCTGTGTCTCGTCCAAAGTTGCTAGAACTATGACGAATGGGTGGTTGTGGAGAAGGAGAGGCGAATGAGCTATTGAGAGCCATCAAGTCATTCAATGAACCGTTGTTTGAATTTTGAGGAATCTGAGGTTGAACTTGGTCCTGAAATGAAGGTTTCGTTTCTCTAGAAGGAACTGCTAACTGAGGTTGTTGCTGCTGTTGATATAAACCTAGAGCGGGTGAATGCAACAACTGGTCAGGGACAACATCGGGAAGTTCCACCCCAGCGTTCTTCTTTTGAATTAAAAACATTGCAATTGCAAATTCCAGTTTGGTAAACTCCGCATTGTTGTGAATATCAGCTAAATCCCAGATGCTAGCCAATGTATCCTGATTCAACTTTGAAGACAGGAAAAATGGAACTAAAACCTGCGAGCTGAGAGACCCCGTACGTGCTTTGTCCAGAGAGTCAAAGATTGCATCAAATTGCTGTTTCTTCTCCATCGACAAAGACCAATCTGTTGAAGCGCTAGTGAAAACACCCGAAGAAAGACGTGAGATAGTGCTTCGTCTGCCAAGAGATGATCTGCCAGTGGAGTTGGCACTCAAGGGAGCCACTGTAGCGGCAACACTGGCACCAATGGAATTCCACAATTGGCTAGGTAGTGTAGAAGGCAATGGGTTGACTGAGGGGCTGTTTGTCATACACAACTGGATCAAGTGCATTGCCATAACAAACTCTGTCTTATCCAAGGATCCGGAGGCATTTCTATCACATAAAGCCCACACTTCTCCCAGAGTAGATGTAGGCAATCTAGCCTTCAAGAAAATATCCTTAGCCTTGTCACCGGGCAAGGTGAGGGCACCATTTGCAGCTCTATCATACAATTGGGAGTACTTCGACAGGCTCTGAGGTGCAAGCACTGGAATTGGTGCTGAAGTTTGAGAACTAGCACGTTGAATTCCCACTTGGGACCCATTCAAAACGGGCAGTTTAGCAGAAGGATGCGCATATAGATCGCTGGTAATCGCTAAACTTGGATACTGTTGCAAATGACCGATTACTCTCAGAGCAGCACCAAATTCGTCAAAACTTAAAAAGCCATTGTTATTCACATCGACAAGAGCCCAGACCTGGGATAAAGTTTGAGCTTGTAACCCAGAAGCGGCAAATAGGGGTTTCACAGCTTCGCCTGTAACTATTCCCAATTCTTCATCATCCAGCCTGCGGAACTGCTCGCGAAACAAATTATTCTCCTCCGGTGTAAGAGGCGTTTGAAAAGTTATGGAACTCATGGTGAGAGCCTATAACGTTTACCTTTGATGATTTCGTTATTGGTTGTTAGCTTTGACTTACAATGCTCCTTAATAAGTCGCCTTGATAAAGGAGATACGTGGTACGTGATTTTCTCGCTTGACTATATAGCGAACGAACACTCACGAAGAGCTTCAAGAGGGCTTTGATCCGCCCCGAACGAGGTCAATCGAGAAATGTTAGAACTGCGTAGGAGGTATGCGGGAAGCTTCATGATGTTCTCGGTGATTTGTCTTTACCTTAGGCGTGACTACGAATGATAAAGTAGCTTCGGTTGTGACGGGACATGACAAGCTTGTGCACTTCATGGCCTTCCTGGTGGAATCCTGGTTATTTGTTAGGATGTTAGCCTGCCGGAGGATTGAAATCTGCTTGAGGCGGAGAATTTATGATATGGACAATGGGCGTACTTGGGAATTCACGAGCATTGATAAATATGTGGTTGCAGTAGTAGTGTGTCTCTTTTCTGCTGTGGGCAGTGAATTCTTGCAGAGCTTCTTGTCTCATGGAAGGCGGACTTTTGATCTTATGGATATGGCGTACAACGTTGTGGGTAGCATTGTTGGGATTTTGATTGCGTTTTGGCAGGAGCGGTAAGCCAATCCGCCTAGGTATTTACATATCGTCTTTCTGGCATATATACAGGCTCATTTCAATCTGATGTAGGATCTGTGGGCAATGGCTGTCTTGTGTATTTGATCTCTCTTGTCGTAACCGGAACTGTTACCTTTGTACACCGAGATTAGTTCTTCTCCCAATCTTACGGCGAAATCTGATGAAGCCCTCTTGTCTGCACCTTCTACAATCCACTTCCAAGCAATTCTGTTTCTTTGTCTTTGATTCAAAGGAACAGGGATCACAGCAGCTTTGGCCACACCTGTGTTAAAAGTTCTAACCATCATGAGTGGCGCTAATTCGTCTAGAGCCTTTTTGAGCACCTCGACTGGATCCTGACGCGTTTGGCAAAAAACCAAGTAAAGAGCTCTCGAAAGTATCTTTTCTGCACGTTGTTTCTTACCATGTCTCATTACCATATTTGTAACATGCTGCAAAATGGGATCCTTTCTCTGAGGGATTGGAACATCCTTTAATCTTTCCCATTCTTCCATTTGCTGCTTAGTGGGTTCGAATTTTTTGCTTGCTGCCATCACATCTCCTATTATATCTATTCTCGTTTGGCCTGGAGGTGCCAAAGAGGTCTCAGGTAAAAACTCTTGTTCTGAAAACTCGGCCCTCAACGATTTGATGGCTTCTAACCATTCATCAATCTTTTCGTCGCTGAATTCATTTGATTCCTGTGGCTTTGACTCGGTACTTTGCAATCTCATCGATATGGTCATCATACGTGGAACAACAGCACCGCTAGAACGGCTCATACGAGCAACAGTGGCCACTGGCCGTTGCAGGCTGCTTCTACCCAGCTTAAACATTTGGCAATCGGTTCAATTGTAAGCTCAAGCCTTTCTCTTCTAGGCTTTTTAATCGTTGCTGGACTTTCACATAGGATTACCAAAATTTTTCGTCTACAGAGAAGAAAAGTTACGCGCTTGAAGAGATGGGATGTGTCTATGCAATGAACAATAAGTCAACAGATGGGTATTAAACCTGGTATCCAGTGTCATTTTAATTGGATAACTGCTTTACAAACGGTGAGAGTTAGTATTTTTGCGAGGGAGCCATGACAACCATAACAGTTTCTGGGCAGCAGGCTGTGAGTGATGTTGATACCAATATGATGGGTATACGGTCAAAGAGCCTTTTTGAAATTTTAAAGAGAATAGTAGTACATGGGGAATTTGATGTGTTGAATGAAAGTGAACCTGATGAAGTGCTGGGAGAGATAATAGAGCATATAACGGTGAGCATACCGGAAGGCATTTTTAGAACAAAGGAAAATGACGGGAATAAAGAATTTGGACGACTGAAAGGTGAGTTAATAGCTCTAGGTGACTACTTGAGAGACCAGTTCCAGATCAAAGAAGTGTATCCTTTCACTATCGTACGCATATGCGAATTATGTTACGATCCATTCAAGTATTTTAAGGTTTATGAACTTGGGAAGTTTGTCAGTGCAATGACTTCTTGCTGTCTGGTAAAAACCAGTTGGAGTTCTACTGGGGCATCTATAAAGGCAACTAAAAATCAAACCAATTTTAGCAATGGCGAGAGTGATCAAGAGGACGTCTCTCTGACAAAAATACCCTGGATCGACGAAGAGACTGAGAAGGAACTAGTACCATTTATCAAAGAGATTGATAGCATCATGGGAGCGAATCTCGGATTTGAGGATGGTGATGAGGATGAAAATATGGATGTAGAGATAAACGATTTGGAAGGCCGTAACGAAAGCGAGGATTTCATAATTGAAGGATATTACGAAGATGCACCTGGGGGCGATGGCGACTCGGATGATGACGATGACGATTACGTTGAGGGCGCTCAATCGGAGGAGGATGATGACGACTCGGAAGATGAGGAAGATCGCGCTACTTCGAATGGTAAGAGGAAACCAACCGAGGTGGACGATTATGAGTACATAGAAAAGACAAGGCGAAATACTCGAGTGACCACTCCAAAGAAACTAAAAGCACAATCTACGGAAGAGCAACGACCGGATGTTCAAATGTCGAGCCTAGAACAACAAGTATCGATTCTTATATCTCCTGAAGGTCAAAAACAGGATGCACAGGGCAACATATAGTGGGAAAGCTACGCAGACAAATTGTCGAATAAATAAAGTTCTCAATTCGTGTAGAATATGGAATGGATGAAGATGGTCGGAGATGCGTACATAGGGAATATATATATGAAACCATCTGCATCGATAAAGTCTGATAAATACGTAAAGATTTTGGGATTGGATTAAATTACCATCTCATCATGGACATGTCAGCTCTGATTCTCATGTAATCCAATAGACCTTCAATTTGACCGACACCGGCGATAGCGATATCTTGATCCCACAATTTGTCACCAGCCCATTGCTTGACGTCCTTAGCGGTCAAGGCATCGATTGCGGCGTAAGCCTCGGCCAAGTCGGTCTTTTCGACTTGAGCCAAAGTAGCAGCACCTAGATGGGTAGCGACAGAGGCGTTGTCGGTAGCAGCAGAAGCCAATTTCAATTTCAACAAAGCCTTAGCACGGGCGATCTCAGTGTCAGTGACAGAGATGGTCAATCTGTTCCACTGTTTCAAAGTGAAGTGGATTAGATCATCGATAGAGCCCACAGCACTAGTGGTGGTGGTGAAACCCCATAGACCAGAGTCTTTGTAACCTAAAGAGAAATGATCAAAGGAGTCAGTGATTTGGTATTCCTGAAGGATATCCAATAGCTTAACACCTTGCAGTCTAGAAGCTGGCTCAGAAGCGTTGTAGGAGCCAAACACTTGAGCTGCCAATAGGGAAGTCATGTAGTGTGGAGAAGTGATCTTTTCACCTTCAGCGGCGATAGAGATCCAAGCCTTTGGCAAAGTGTCATCTCTCAATCTAACTTCGGAACCCAAGAAAGAGGATTGTTTCTTCTGAACTGGCTTAGCACCAGATTTCAACGAGATTTGGGATTCAGCAGCTTTGACTAGCTCTTGGTGAGAAATGTTACCGGAACCGACCACTACGGCATTAGAAGCCAAAAAGTGGTTAGAAGCAAAGGATTGCAAATCGGATGGAACCAAGGTTTCAATGGACTCGACAGTACCTCTAGTTGGAAGAGACAATGGAGTGTTTTGGAAAGCCGTAGAGTGCAAGTGCTCCATGACACGACCAGCGTGGTCGTTGTGTTCAAAGTTACTAACTTGGCTCAATACAGAGTTCTTAGTCTCTTCGAAAATGGAATCGTTCAAAGGAGCAGAAAACTTGCTTTGCAAGAACTCCAGTGCAGAAGATGCACTACCTGGTTTGGAATCCACGATGTAGGATTGGAAATCTCTACCAACGGTAGAACTTAGAGAAAAACCCTTCTTGGCTGCTTCAGCTGCAGTTTGCTTACCAGTAAAGACATTGGACCAAACGTTCGAGACACCGTTGTTGTATGGATTTTCAGCTGTAGAACCGGAACCAAAGACAACACCTACGGAGCTAGTAAGCGAATGTGGGTTGTGCTTAGTAGCGACAACGATACCGTTGGAAAGAGCGGTAACTTCAGCCTTTGGAGCGGCCTGTGTGGCAATGGATCTTCTCAAGAGATGAGAGGAAGACCTAATACTAGTGGTTCTCAACATAGTTGTGCGCTGCCGAATGGGTACGGGAGTAATCTCTTGCAAGTAAAAAAACAAGACAGTTGAAAGAGATATATAAAAGTACGAGCAGTAATTGCACGCTATAGCCGATATCGACGAGAGAGAGAGTAGATACAACCCCTGGTAGGTAGGTGATGGTTGGTTGGTTGGTTCGACGATGGTGAAGAACCACAGGCCATAGCCCATCGATCGGTGAAAACTCGTTATGGGTGATGGAAATTGGTGTAAGAAATACAACAACCCGATTGGCCAACCGCGCATGCTGTCACATGACAATGATATCACGTGACTCAACAAGAAGTCATAAATTTCAAGAGTATCACGTGCGCGGTCTAGAACGGAGTCAACTTCGGGAAAAGCACGTGACATGAAGAAAAACCCAAAAAACAGTCACGTGCCTACGTCACAAACGCCGATCCGCGGGATTCGGGCAGGAGCCCAACTTAGAACGGGTTTCCGCGCTCATTGCGGCTTAAGCGCTTCCAAGTGGGAATAAGCCGAAGTTCGTAACACCGCGTCGGCCTCCCGAGCTATTACAAACTGCTTCTGACTAATAGCCGCTCGATACAAGCAACAGTCACAAATACGTATATAATACATACCTATAGGTCGGTAAATAGTCGTAAAACTCTTTGCTTGAGAGCCATTGTAGATATCCTCAGTACAACAATGAACGCAACGCTTGGACAACAATATCTGCTTGCCAGTAAGGCTCGCGGGAAGCTTGAGCGCTGTGCTCAGTGTGGTAAGAACAAAGATTACAATTTAAGAGTGCTAGTAGGTCATGCAAATTTGCTAGATCGTTTGCTAAGCGGTATTGACAAATATCGTGGGAAAGCTGCACAACGCGCCGAAGAGTGCAGTGTGGAATATATATCTAGTGAAGACGATTTTGATGAACAATGTCGTGAATTCCCTTCTTCGAGTAGCGCAAGTGATTCTAGCTCTTCAGATTATGAGTCTGACGAGGAAGACGAGTATGACGAGGCACTTCGTTATACGCCTTTGTCTCTTTGCGGTAACCAGGGGCAACCGCCCGTGGTAGCGATCGCCAGCGAACAACTTTGCGACGATTATGAAAGCGACAGTGAAAGCGATGTTGAACATCAAACAATGGCTCCTTTGGAGTTTCATTGTGAGCCGATACACGCTTGAGAACAGTTCTCTTCTAATGATTCATGACTATATTACTAATATTCCGTAACGACTAACGATTTACATAATAACTAAAAAATAAAATAATGACTTGATGACTATTATCATGCGCTCTTGGAATGCTCCTGTTGTGTGTTCCAATTTCTCTCGAATTGTTCTCTCTCGTAGGGGAAATCTTCTACTTCTACCCAGCGTTCTAGCCACACCCTATCGCTCATTTTGACACCTTCTGGTGTACCGCTCATGGGGAAAAAGTAGGCTAGAATCAAGTAGGTGATTGCTGATACCAGGTATCCAACGAAATAGTTCAAGTAGTAAACTTTCATGGCACCTTCAGGTACCTTGGGACCAACTGAACCGATGAACCCAGGGAAGTTCGGTACGATTCCAACGACGTAAGCCACAACGGCTCTCCAGTTGGTACCATAGCGGTTGTACATGTAGTAAGAGCCAGGTTTGTTTGTGTAACAGTGGAATATGTCCACGTAACCCTTTCTCAAGATGTAATAGTCGGCAAAGATCACACCTGCGATGGCTGATAGGAAAACAGCGTAGGCGCTTAGGGCAGATGTGAACTTGGAGGACGAGGCTAGCAGGTTCCAGGGACATATGGCTAAGGAGATTGCAGCACAGATGTATGAACCACGTCTGATGGTGATGAATTTCGGTAGTAAAGCGGTCATATCTGTGCCTGCTGGGATCGCATTGCTGGATAAATTTGCACCAAGTTGGTCAAACAGGAATGAAAAAGAAATTATGCAGACACCAGCACGATCACCGGCAGAGTATCCATCAAGGTAGCGACTCAAGATATCTAGTGGACTCCAGTAGTTGACCCCATAAAGTGTGTAAGCGGCAGAGACGCAGATGATACCCAACAATGAAATGACGGCAAAACACAATGGAAGTGCAATGAATTGAGACCACATTGATGAGACTGGGGTTTTACCAAAACGTGAGAAATCGGGAGCGTTCAGTATCAGTGTAGAGAAATTGTCCATAGCGCTCATGATCGACCTGATAACTGCCCATGCTGTAGCGGCACTTCCCATAGTAGAGTTACCGTTGAGTGATCCCAATGAAAGATTACCACCGCATTTACGTACGGACCATACAAGTAATGCAAATGCTGCGATTGGAGTGACTGCCGATTTTATGGCAAAGATGTGACGCAGCTTATGTGGAGGATACCATAGGAATGGTAGAGATATAATCCAGAAAATGATGAAGCAAACCAATTCGTATGGGGTCAAATTAACACTAGGAATCGTATCGTGCCACCTTGAGTTCAAATTGTTACCAAAGATAGATCGAAGAATCAACTGCACACAGATACCGCCCAAGTAGGCCTGAGTAGAGTACCACACACAGGCCATGACAACTCTGTTCAACACAACCCAGATTGAGAAATAGGTGCCAAAGGCGATACGACATGAACTGGGGAATGACAAGTGGTACATATTACCAACCCGAGAGGCCAGAACGACAAATACTGCAACGAAGAAATAACCAACCCATATACAAATCCATGTCTGCCACCAGTTCAACCCCAACTGCAGACCGGTGGCAGAGATTTGCCAGGTATTGACGTTAAAAGTACCAGACATCCAGAAGAAAACATACTGTTTCCAAGTCCATTTCCGTCTGGCAGCCTCGACAGGTGTCAATTCACCATTATACACGTACGCTTCGACCACAGATTTGGATTTGGACTCACCGAACCCGTCTGGGTGCTTGACCTCGATGAGATCGATGAATTTCTGCCAAAAAGATCTGTCCTCCTCAGTGATAGTCTTTTTCGCAACTCCACTATCACCACCATCCAGCGAATTGGTCTCTGTGGTCAAACTGAAAGCTTTTGTTTTGGATTCATTGTCCTGGATCTTTACAAACTCATCCTCGTCATTGTAATGAGCTTCCATCCTAAAAGACTCCAAACTCCAAACTCCAAACTCCAGTTTTTCAAGACATAATACAAGACAAGAATGACGATGGTGGAAGAAAACTCAAGCTCATCAACGACTAGCCTTGGCCCCAGCTCTTCACCTATATACATTTTTTCCAGTTTTTTTTTTTTTTTTTCTTACTATCGAGATGAGTTGCTAAAAGGCTACAATAGTGCTACAGGGACTTCTCCGGTTAGGCTCCAATCGATAATCTGAGCTTATCGAGGACCAGGAAAAATTTTCTGTCACTTACATCGCCGTTCGTCACAACGGGCATCGAACTACGATCTAGTGTTTTTTATCATCGGGTGGTTCCTGCTGAATTGACGTATACAAGCTTGCCTAGTTTCTCGAGCCTTGCAGCTTAGAAGGAAAAAGCAATTCCTGCTTACCCAAACAGGAAATAGAACGAATGTCGAGACAGAACGCCAATGTCATGGACAAGCTTGACATATCACATGACACAGGGACATATGCACGTGATACTAATTTTTGCATCATGTTAGACGTAGACCTCGAAGTTTAAAGTCTTAACTAAGGGTGGCAAATGATCAGCACTATAATCAAAGGAAGAGGCTAGCATTTGCGAGGCCATGACGACGATTGCATCCGAATACTCTAATGAAGTGGCGCATACGCCCATTCAGCACCAGTTCAATCCTTATACCGACAATGGTGGTACAATTTTGGGGATCGCAGGTGAAGATTTCGCTGTACTAGCTGGTGACACTAGACACACTACCGATTACTCTATTAACTCACGTCATGAGTCTAAAGTGTTTGATTGCGGTGACAACATAGTAATGTCTGCAAATGGGTTTGCTGCAGATGGTGAAGCATTGGTTAAAAGATTCAAGAATAGTGTGAAATGGTACCACTTCGATCACAATGATAAGAAATTGTCGCTTTCTTCTGCGGCAAGAAATATTCAGCATTTACTATATGGTAAGAGATTTTTTCCATACTATGTGCACACAATTATTGCCGGACTCGATGAAGAGGGTAAAGGTGCAGTCTATTCATTCGACCCTGTGGGTTCATACGAGAGAGAACAGTGTAGAGCAGGTGGTGCAGCAGCAAGTTTGATTATGCCCTTTTTGGATAACCAAGTGAATTTCAAGAATCAATTCGAACCGGGCACTAATGGGAAAGTAAGAAGACCGCAAACTTACCTGAGTATCGAAGAAGTTATAAAATTGGTTAGAGATGCATTCACCTCCGCTACGGAGAGACACATTCAAGTTGGTGATGGGTTAGAAATATTAATTGTGACAAAGGATGGTGTAAGGAAAGAATTTTACGAATTAAAGAGGGATTGAGTGCAGTATATCAATTTTTTCATTTTTTTATACACAGATCTTCTATTTAATGAGGCAGTCTTGTACGGTCGCCTTTAATAACCCTTTGGTAGTAGATATAGAAGAAATCGGAGTATACAAGAGTTTGTATGAAACCTGTGACGAAAGGCAGTTTTTGGAAACCTTTATTGTCCTCCATTAGCCATCTCCAAAGCCAATTGGGAATATATAGGGCTCTGTAAAGCCCTAATGCAAAGATGTAATGAATTGTCAAGCTTGGAGCTTTGCGAGTCTTGGATAACATGAAGAGTTGTGGTAAAATGGCAATACTCTCAAGCCACAGCGAGAAACTCCATAAAATGTCAATCACAGTAAACCTCTCATTAAAAAGAAGGGCAAGAACACCACTGGCAGCTAGAATGTAACGAACCTTGAAAGTATCCTTTAAGATCATTTCCTTGTATGCAACGGTGTTCTTAGCGTTTTGCAGTAGCATAATAATGTAAATGGATGAACCGATGAAGAAAAGCTTCATCAACGTGTTGTATAAGGAAATCCACCGGAAGAATAGGTCCAAATACC
Organism: Torulaspora delbrueckii; assembly: GCF_000243375.1. NCBI lineage: Eukaryota > Fungi > Ascomycota > Saccharomycetes > Saccharomycetales > Saccharomycetaceae > Torulaspora > Torulaspora delbrueckii. Next base: position 603,195 of record NC_016503.1, on the reverse strand, counting down.
TACTGGCAAACACCAAAACGTAAAGCACCTGAGACTTGAACGAGATACCATCGATGGAGTTTGTTGTCTTGATCGTGTGAATCAGAATCAGAATACTCGCCAAATGCGAAAGATCTGCCACTATTCTGAACAAATTCATGACAATTGGTATTGTTAGGCTGAGCAATTCGAGGTTTGATACCTGGCTTCTTCGAGCTGGCCTTATTATTGAATTTAATGGTTACAAGGCCGGGTAGCCGATATTATAAAGTTACATACCCCATATACTGGAGAGAATGGTATCAGCATCTGTGAAATTGCCAATTTGATCGACCAGAGACTGGTCCCAATCATCCTGGATTTTTTGCTGCCTTTGTTGTAGCGAATCATAGAGGTAAATCGAGTGGTAGTCTCGCGATAGTTGCTGCAACTGTGAAAAATTCCTGCCGACGGCGGTATCCACCAGTTGCGATACTAGTTGCGCTTCGTGGTCCCAGGTTTGCGAGTCGTAGGGCAGAAGCTCCAATAGTGCCATGCGGGAGTCCCGACTGTCCTCTTGAAAGAGTAAAAAAATAGATGGTTCAGTCGATACGCGGAACTCATTGACTACCGAGGCCATATTCTCTTGCGAAGAATCTAGCCGCAGTAATTTTAATTGGGAACCGTATTTGGCACTTAGTTTATCGACCAGAGAGTTCGGCATGCCACCGAGGAACATATCCTGGTATTTTGTGCGGGTCCACGGTGTCAAGAAAGCGATCAAAATGACTTGTTGCATGAGCTCGCCAGAGGAATTGACGGTGAACGAACGACTCCAATAACTGTTAAAAGTACTCGCATGCTTCTGTAGTGTATTTAAGCTGTCCAGCTCTAGCACAGAATCTTCGGACTTTGGCCATCGAGGCAAATGGCCTGTTTGTTGCCATAAGTATTTGGCCATATCGACAGAACTCTTCCCACCATGATACACGTCCCCTAGGAGATCCAGTAGAGTCTGTGCTGGCTCTTTTTGCGGCTTAAACAGTAGCAATTGAGGGAAGGACTCCACGTTAAATTGTCGAGCAAAGTTACGCGACTTATGACCATCGATACTGGCAAACCCAACCAACGGTTGCCCATCTTCCCCTAACATCAATTGAGCCAGCTGTTCAAATTCAGGCCCAACTTCCTGTGAGTGGCACCCATGCGAGTAAACGTAAACAAACGTGTACAACTCCGAAACCATCAAGCTCTCATACAATTCCCGCGTAGAGCCAAACTCTTCACCAATAACCATTCCAATCACTGCAAACCACCAAAACCATCGCCAGATCATTCTATTTTGACCTCTTCATCATTCTCTGTTGTTTATACAACGAAGCGAGTCCCTTGAAAACACTTCTAATAAGCTCACTACCACTCAAACAACACACAACTATCCCCAAAAAAAACCCATGGCATTCTTCTACGACAATCCGGTCATCGAGTTCTTCCACAAGGTCGTTCGCAAGCCCAGCACCATCCTCATGTGGCTATTCACCTCCGTCATCGTTGGAAGCACGGCCTACCTGATCGTATTCCTCCCAGGGCCTTCCTCGACCGACCACGACACCGACAAGGACCCCGACGAACCTCGTTAGATGCCAAAACCACTCTTAGTGGACCACTCTTTTGGCTCGCCCAATGACTGTTCTTCTTGCTGAATAAGCATTGGTCACCGTTACCCGCACCTCTCCTTAAGTTGGGCAAATTCGAGAGGAGTGGCACCTATATAAGGTGTTGAAAAGGGTATTTGCTCACACTTTTACGCTGAATTGGTGACCTCTTAGGTGTTTAATTGACTGCATTGAGCAATATTGAAAGATGGTTAAAGCTGTAGCATTGTTGAAGGGTGACGCAGGTGTGTCTGGTACTGTTTACTTCGAGCAGAAGTCCGAAAGTGAACCTACTACCGTTTCATGGGAAATTTCCGGTAATGATGCCAACGCTGAGCGTGGGTTCCACATTCACGAGTTTGGTGACAACACTAACGGTTGTACCTCCGCTGGTCCACATTTCAACCCTACTGGTAAGACACACGGTGCTCGTGAGGCCGAAGTTAGACACGTTGGTGACTTGGGTAACCTCAAGACCGATGGCAAGGGTGTCGCTAAGGGTTCTCTACAGGACTCACTGATCAAATTGACCGGTCCAACTTCTATCTTGGGTAGAACCGTTGTTATCCATGCCGGTCAGGATGACTTGGGTAAAGGTGGTGTCGAGGAGTCTTTGAAGACCGGTAATGCCGGTGGAAGAAACGCCTGTGGTGTCATTGGTATTACCAAATGAATTAATTAGTTCTTTATATTAAGCACTATACATACTTTTCTCTACAAGATTCTTACTTAGAAATCGGCTTTCCCATGGAACTCGTATTCACCCGCGAGGACAGGGTCCATGATCCCTGCGGCAGCAGCGATTAGACCGACGAATGGACGTGAAGGGTCTAGCACTTTCGAGGTGTACTCTGGATGGTACTGTGTAGCGACAAAATAGTCGTGGTTCTTCAGTTCAAAAATCTCACAACGTTCGTTGGTTTCGTCTTTACCAACGAAGACTAGACCCTTGTCTTCTAGTTCGCTGACCAATTTGGGGTTGATTTCGTAACGATGACGGTGTCTCTCTAAAATGGAAGCCTTATCACCATATAATTTCTTAATCTTACTCCATTCGGTGGAGTCTTGGAAGAAGGTAGGTCTCAAACCCAATCTCATAGTACCACCCATCTTTTCCTTGTCGATCTCAGGCATGTAGACAACCACTTGGTCCTCTTCGGCTAGATCAGGGAAGAATTCGGCACTGTTACCATTTTTTAGACCCATTACGTTACGAGCAAATTCAATTGTAGCGATTTGCAGACCTAGACAGATACCTAGGTATGGAACGTTGCTTTCACGAGCCCACTTGGCAGCTAAAATCATACCTTCAGTACCTCTGGAACCGAAACCACCAGGGACTAAAATACCGTCAGCGGTACTAACTTTATTCCAAGCTTCATGAAATTTGGCCTTGTCAACTTCCTGGGACTCAGGTTCCAAGTCACTTGCTTCAACCCATAGGATCTCCAAATGGGTACGGCACTTCATCGAAGAGTGCTCGAGGGCCTTGATCACTGACAGGTAGGAGTCCTTCAAGTTTGTGTATTTACCAACTAGCGCGATCTTGACCAGTTTGTCGGAAGCTTCGAAATTCTTGGTCATAGAGGTCCATTTCTCCAATAACTGTTCACCCCTCTGTCTATCTTCTGCGGCCAATTGGATGTCACCCAATTGTAATCTTTTGTGCAAGTAGTCCATCATCTTTTGCTCTAATAGTAACAATGGGATGTGGTAAGTGGACTTGACATCGTAAACGTTAACAACTTGATCGGGACCAACGTGGCAGAACATAGCAATCTTGTTAATGGTAGGTTCATCTAGAGCCTCGGTACACCTACAAGCGATCATATCTGGGGTCAACCCAAGAGATCTTAGATCCTTGATGGCTGCCTGCGTAGGTTTAGTCTTTTGCTCGCCATGGATCACAGGTACCAAAGAGACGTGAATCAAAGCGAAATTCTCCTTACCAACTCTGAATTGAAATTGTCTTAAAGCTTCCACAAATGGTGCACTCTCAATGTCACCAACGGTACCACCGAGCTCAATGATACAGATATCGGGCTCCAAACCAGTGTCATCCACAGGAATACGAGCTACACGTTCAATCCAATCCTGGATGGCGTTGGTCAAATGAGGAACAATTTGCACAGTCTTACCCAAGTAATCACCTTTTCTCTCCCTAGAGATGACGTGAGAATAAATTTTACCGGTAGTAATGTTGTGGTCCTTAGTTAAAGTAACCTTCAAGTAACGCTCGTAATTACCCAAGTCCAAATCGGTCTCACCACCATCGTCAAGAACAAAACACTCACCGTGTTCCAAAGGAGACATAGTACCAGCATCGATGTTCATGTAAGGATCGATCTTAATCGAAGTAACTTTAAGACCTAAGGTCTTAAAAAGCATACCGGTAGAAGAGGCCAAAACACCCTTACCAATACCGGAAATGACACCACCAGAGACAACGACGTACTTCATTCTAACTGCTATGAATCCTGTTTGTATTTTAGCCTGCCCTTCCTTTGAAAGCTACCAAATATTACTAGAGTAATTACCTCTAACGAGCGAACAAGTTAATCACAAGTACAAGCAAAAGGCAGGGGTGAATTAAGAACAAGTTAAACAGAGTTGAATGCAAAATGTGATAAAATCGATCGTAATTGAAAGTTGTAATCAACCGTTCAGATGCGATGAGGTGTGCGATGAGCTCGAAGGCTCCAATTCTCGAGGAAGTAGAAAAAAAATTTTAAACGAAAAAAGAAAACCATTTTACCCAGCCAGACGGACCTTCTAACTATGAGCTATAAGAATAAGACTAGTAAAGTTTATTGACGAATTGGGACCCGATTGGAACCTAAGTGGCATCTTGAACAACGTCTGGTGATGTGTCTAGAATGATGTGTTTAGGAGGAGCGTCAATGGAAATTGCTCGCTACTAAAAAAAGGATTTACAGCATTGGATCGTAACCACCGTGAATCTTGAGTGCTATCAGTAATTCTTCGATTCTTTCATTTTGATCTATGATTTCAGACCGTCCTAGCGTGGGAATACTTTTTATCTTGTCAGACTCATCAGGAGTATCTTTCTGGCTATTAATCTTGTCGCTAAGTTCCCTCAATCTAGTGGTCAATCGCGAGTATTGTAATCTTTCTTCTCTGAGTTCTTGTCGTACTTTGTCCTCTCTTTTCATAAATTCGGCAACATCATAGTCCATCTCGTAGTTCTCTTGCATTAGCTTGCCCAACCTCAACGCAAGAAGGTCTTCAGTAGTGGTCAATCCCATGTCTGGATTGCCTTCGTATTTCAGCAATCTTTCCAAAGTTCTTATCATTGCAGCACTCTTCTCAATACTCATCTGAAGCTGTCGTCTGGTAGCCAGGGTGCTTTCAGCGTCCTTGTCTCTGATCCTGCCATGGCCACGTTGAAGCTGGTAGAGCTTATCGAGTGCTTTTAGAAGTTCACCATACAATTGAACGTGCTCGCGTTCTAGTTCTTGAACCCTTTCCATAGGCCAGGTTGTTCAAGCTTGATTAGAAGGAATCATGAGTACTTCGCGAATCGCTTGCTCAAGTCGCTTGACTAAAAGTAATACAAATCATCATGACTGATCCATCGACGGTGCTTCCTGCTATATATTCATTCCCACCACTCTATACCCGACAACCGAATGCGATTATCAGGAGGCAGCAAATAGCCTCATGGATAGACCTAGTTTTAGCATACTGCAAATCACAAAACTTCTGGTGTATGACATTAGAAGGTGTCCCAGTAGATGAGTACAACAAATCGAGGATTAGCATATTTATAAATTCAGAGATTCAGAGATCGGTGCCTCAAGTATTTGTGGAAGAAATATGGTCAAAGATGTGTGAAGAGGGGAAAGCTATGGGAACCGAAACTGGGAGGAAAGACTCGTCCCAGTATTATGTGTTATGGAGAACTCTAGACTCTTGGGCCTCCTTAGTGTTGCAATGGTTTGAAAACTCGGGGAAACTGAATCAGGTAGTGACCATATATGAACTAGCCCAAGGGGACGAAACCGCTGACTGGGAGTTCCATGGCATGCCAGAACCACTGTTAGCTCACTGCATTAAGCCTTTATGTCAGAGAAACAGGGCTACGTTAATAAAAGATGAAAGAGGAAAACCTGTCGCTACTAAAGTCGTATGATACAGGTCGGGTTCCATATATACAGGACGGTAGATATCGATGTAAATATTCACAGAGCAGAACCCTCATAATGAGTCTGAGTACAGTCTATTGTTTACAACACCCCAGTTTAAGTTATTCAGGACGTTTTCCACATATTTTGATCTGCCTTGAACGCCGTAATCATGCAGGTAAGCTTGATCCCAAAGACTAACACATACTAGTGGCACTGTCCAGTCCTTGACCTTTTTGTCTCCTTGCTCCACCACTAGCTTCTTGATTTCTTCTAATTGTGCAAACTCCTCTAAGGTCAATGCACAATTCAAATCGAATAGTTGATTCCTTGGGAAGTAGTACGGCGTACCGTTATTTTGTATCGTTAGAATATGCAGTTCTTTATCACTGTTTTCCACCAAAAAGAGCCAGCCCTGCCCAAGCACATCCTGCTCAGCACGACGGACCATTTCTTTCTTCAAGGCTTCCCAATCCAAACCAAATGATTCCTCTACACAGGTCAAAAATAAACGAGATGGTTGAGTCGAAGTAGAGGTGAAGGTTGGAACGATGTTTTCAACAAATAAATGATTATTGTGAGCTGCCGAGGCCAGATTGAAGATATGACTTTGAGAAGCTTTTTTAGCCGTGTTCAGTAGTAAGTGGAAAGGCAAATATGATTCCATACTGGTACCAGTTGTAGCAAGTGTAAGTTTATCACATAGGTATTTTTGATGCTGGTCCCACAGAACTTTGAAGCCACCGACACTCAGCACATTTGGAACACCCTGTCGACTTAAATGCGATGCCTGTGGGAGCCTAGGAACTGTATGCACACCTCTCTTGGTCACAATCGAGCGGAACATTGTCAAATAGTTTTGATTCACGGTTCAATCGGTCCAAATGGTCGAAGAAGCCTGCTGATCGACCTTGAGCTCACTATTTCAATATGATTTTTTCATCGAAATAATACTCAGAAAGAAAAAAAATGAAATTTTGAAAAATAAAAAACATGAGAGCTAAGGGATTCGAACCCTTGCATCCGAAGATATCAGAGATTTTGGTCGATACAACCTAAATCTGACGCCTTAAACCACTCGGCCAAACTCCCATACAATTTCTGAATGACATGTGAAACTAAATGTACTTTATTAATGACGAGATCTTAGGAGCCTATCTCTTTCTGAGTGGGGCCTGCCAGTGGTATTTTTACTCTTGAGTGAATAAATCACAATATAAAGAATGCCATAGCTAGCCACTGTCCTTCATATCTCGCCTGCGAGAATCCACTAGGGACTTACAAGGCCAACGAAGGAGCTCATTAGGGCGAGCGGACCGTTTCCTTCACCTGAAGGAGAAGAAATGGCAGACCTGCAACTTGCTATCGAATGCTTGCAACAGTGCTTTAGAATGATGTTTCACATAATGAGAAAATAACAGATTTCGTGTGCATCTCCAGAACGATATGCGAACTCTTTCCACCCTAGCCTGTTAGTATCTTCCGGTAGTTCAGCCTGGTTATAGTCTCTCAACCTTGCCAATTCGACTGTAGCTTCCGGTGTCGATGCTTGAGCGTTTTCGATCCGAACGATAGCAATACCAATTTCAATGAAATTATGCCCCGAAACATAACGTGTTAGATAAGTCCGAACCACAGCTGTAGAAAGATCAAACTTGCTTGCAAATACAGGGTACAATATCACCAGTTATGCAGATAATGCTACGCAGACTATATTCTAGTACGGCAAAGGTTGCTAGAAACGGTCCTTTTAGGAGGCTGCGGCAAAGAGGTGATGGCATTCAAGGTGCAAGAACCGCACTGGCGTCTGATATCCTTGGAAGTCAAGTGGAGACAACCTTCATCCAACCACATCATCCGGTAGCGACAACTATTTTGAATGAGCCAACAATTGTCATTGAGAGGCAGCTAGAAATGATGAACGTTTTCTTAGGGTTCGAACAGGCAAATAAGTACGCCATAATGGATGTTTTGGGGAACAGGATTGGTTATATGCAAGAAAGAGACTTTTCAATAGGCAAGGCCATATTGCGTCAAATTTACAAACTGCACAGACCCTTTACGGTTGATGTCTTCGACAATTGGGGTAATGTTATTATGACTATCAGAAGACCTTTCTCATGGATTAACTCACATATTAAAGCGTTTTTGCCACCTATTACGACAGTAGAGCAGGATTATGTCAAACAATCGTCTACGCTCGAAAAAGAGGTACATTCGTCGTCACCTTTTGGTAATGTACCTCAGCCTCAATACATCGATGATTCACAGGGCGAAGGAATACTCGTTGGTGAGTCTATTCAAAATTGGCATCTGTGGAGGCGTCGTTATGAACTTTTCCAAAGGGACCTCGGTTCAGAGGGGTCCTTTTCAGAGTATGGGCAAATCGATGCACCTTTCCTATCGTTCGAATTTCCGGTGATGGACGCAAATGGTAAGATAATGGCAGGTGTTGACAGAAATTGGGTTGGGCTAGGCAGAGAGTTTTTTACTGATACAGGTGTCTACGTCATCCGATTCGACTCCAAGCAAAGCTTTGAAAATGTTTACCCACCAGATTTGCTAAGCGATTCCGTTTTGGATTTAGATCAAAGGGCAGTCTTGCTAGCTAATGCTGTATCCATCGATTACGACTATTTCTCCAGGCACTCAAGACATAGCGGTGGACTACTTTCCTTTGGAAGCTATGACGAATAGTTACGTACACAATCTTGTGAATAATTCAACAAATAGAGCTACATCCTCCGACATTAAAATCGACTCATGATATCAATTTATTCACTTCTCATTAATCGACATCTTCTTTAAAAACAAATCACGTGACTACTCTATCATACGTTTTGAATTTCAAGTAGTTTCTTAACATAATGGAAGATCATCATCACCACAAGTGATCTTTCAATAGCAGATAAGCCTAGAGTAATCAAGCTACTGATGGATGCAACGTATAACAAGGTAAACCCTGTGAGCTTGGGCCAAAATAGAAAGAATAGAGATGCAAAGAAACGGAAGAAGGAGAGCACAGTGTCTAAAGGCGGAAAGATTCCTATGCCTCCTGCTTTCCCCCCACCAAGTGCGCCTCCAGTGCCACCTCCTTCACAATTCCTACCATCGCAACTTCCGGGCGTATTGGCCCCAAGCGGAGCAGGTATTTCGTCTTTTCAAGAGCCCTTACAGCCCTGGAAAAGTAACATGGAAGGTTCTCTCCCGAACAATGGTTTACCAGGTGTACCTACAATGAGTCCTTTTTTCTTCAATAACGGTATGAACTTTCACCCAAATGATAGTGGGCTGCCTGTAGTACCGAAACCGGAAAAATCAGGAACAATCTCACCTAATCCGAGCTTCTTCCCTTACTTGAACAATACTAGCAGCATGCCACAAACAGGCCTTCATGGTGTATGGAATGGACTGAATCAGGCAACTCGATCAACTCCTAAATCATCACTTGGTAATGATGGAAGAAAGAGAAAGAGTAGTAAAACGAAGAATCACAGAATGATTAATGTCGAGACCAATTCAATGTCCTCCGTAGAAGAGATAGAAAGAAGAAGGAAAAGAGCAGAGAGATTCAATAGCTCTCAGAATAGTAGAAGCTCCACCGCCTTGGACGATGAGGAGAATTTTGCAAATTTAAACGCCATCAGCACAAAGTCTCATAAATACGACAAGAACAAGCGCATTGTGGGCCGTTGTCAATCGTTGGAAAAATCTTATCTCAGATTGACATCAGAGCCGAACCCCGACTTGGTACGGCCACTAAACGTCTTGAAGAAGACCTACAGCATGCTCATGAAAAAGCATCAAAAGCGGCAAGCGAGTTACCAGTATCTATGTGACCAATTCAAATCGATGAGACAAGATTTGAGAGTCCAGATGATCGAGAATCAGTTTGCTGTGAAAGTTTACGAGTCCCATGCTCGAATAGCTTTGGAAAATGGTGATATAGGAGAGTTTAATCAATGTCAAAGTAGATTGATAACATTGTTTGAACTTCCTAGTATCAAACCATCATGTCTTGAAGAATTCACAAGCTATAGAGTGCTATATTACATGTTAACGGAAGATAATGGCTCCATCAACACGCTGAGGCTAAAATTGATGACGGAGAACCAAGCAGTCTTCAACAACGCTCTAGTTCAAACAGCCTTCACGCTAGCACACGCACGGTTAATGGGTAATTACCATCAATTCATGAGGATGTACTCTGCAATGAAAAGTCTTGGTAAAAAATTGGTTGATGCTTTTATCGAAAAAGAGAAATTGAAGTCCCTCGTAGTAATCTGTAAAAGTTACAATCAAATCAATTTGGACTTCTTGATTAAAGAACTACAATTCAAAGATGGCGGGGAGATGACGGAGTTTTTCAGGCGTACAAACATTCAGAAATATGTTATCATAAAGAACCCTGGTGAAACTAACGAATTTCAGTACCTAGATACAAGAGCGTGTCGCCTTCCTATTCTCCAACAATATTTTCATTCGAAAAAGATAGATATCAAAGGCCAGCAATAAATCGTTCAAATAGTTATTTCATAATCTCATTTTGTCGCTTATAAGGCGGCACTAATTCCAGGGCTGAGCGAGTCCTAGAAGAGAAAAATTGAGTTTGCTCTCCTCATCGGCATTGTCCATGTACCACTGTACTCTATCGGAAACCAAGCTTTGTCCCAAAAGATCCTTGTCCTGTGTGACACCTAGAAGCTTAGCGCCAGTAGGTCTTCTACCATCCAGCTCGTAAATTTTACCGTTATGCTCGACAAAGGTAATGAAGTGTAGATCAACCTCACCATTTTCTGGAGCCTGTGTTTGACCTTGACGGAATCTCTCTGCATTATCTTCGCTCAGTGAAACGACGAAATCGTCCGTTATCTCATCCGCATACTGTCCATTGTCCCTTTGGTTCGATTTAAGGAAATTCAGCAGAGGAGAATCAGTTTTCAGGAGCTCATCGTTGTTAGCTAGGGAGTGAAGTATGCCGTATAATCCGCAGGCGTTTCTAATAGTCTGTTTGAACCAGACTGGTTGATTTCCGTCATTGGTCTTCAACTCAGTGTTGTCATCAGTACGTAAATTCTTTTCTGACTCGAAGACTTCATTCAGAGGGAAAAGTAGAATAAGGGCTTTCACTGGTCTAGGAACGAATCCCAACAGATCTGGATCAGTAAGTGAGTATATATCAACGAATTCATGCGATTCATCTAGGCCCAAATTGTGCGCAAATTGAGTAAACACCTCAGGGTTAGATTCTAGAGGTATGACAGAACGCTGGGTACTCATTTAGGTGCTTTTCGTTCTGATTGTATTGTAAGGTCGCTTTCATAAGGGCTGAATAAATGTCAGATTTGAGTTAAGGTCCTAGTTACAAAAAAAACTGTCAGAGGATACGGCTATATAAGACATAAATAAATACGATTATGGGGCATCAGTACATTCCCAATCAGTTGGTTCATGTGCTTCTGGATGCTCAAAGGCCTTGATCTGCGACTCGGTCAACTTAAAGTCATAGACATCAAGGTTACCAGGCAATCTATCTACGTTACTCGTCTTTGGTAGAGGCAAGTAACCGTGCTGTAGAGACCATCTGATTAAAACCTGCCCGGTATTCTTTCCCACTTCCTCAGCGACCTTGACCAATTGTGGATCCTTTAATTTATACCCATGAGTCAAAGGCGCGTAATCCTCAACCACAATTCCTTGACTTTGACACCATTGCGCCAACTCCTGTCTCATGCACCAAGGTGAAATTTCTATTTGGTTAACCACAGGTTTGTATTTCAATCCTTCCCAGCTCAAAAGCTCTTCGAGATGATGTTGACCATAGTTCGATACACCGATCGATTTGACAATACCTTCATCAACAGCTTCCTGCATTGCCTTATAAGTCTCCAATCTCTTCCTTGAACCGCTTAATGGAGAATGTATTAGCAAGAGGTCAATGTAACCCAACTTTTCGACCTTTTGCAAACATTCTTTAATGGCTTGCTTAGCTGGTTGGTAGCCGTTCTGGCTATTCCACAATTTAGTAGTGTAAAAAACATCTTCACGCTTATTGTTCTTGGGATCTTCTTGCAACCATTGGTAAATACCTTCACCAACTTTCCTCTCGTTGTTATACAGCACAGCAGTATCAAAATGTCTATAGCCGCACTTTAAAGCTTCATATACAATATTCGCAGTGGTACTTTTTGGTAAATCATAAGTACCAAGTGCTAGACTTGGGATCTTGACTCCGTTGGACAAAGTGTAAAATTTCGGTACAGACATAATCAATTGTACTTACCGACCTTCCAATGATGCTCTCGAGTATTGCTTTACAAGAATAAGCGTCCATTTATATACCTCTCGTAAATATCCTTTATAATGGTTGCCATGGCAATGCCGAGCGCAATTTGGGAGACTAACGTTTAAAACTCCTTGCAAGACTTTGCGATGTGTGGTAAAGAATAGTATCAATTATTCATTATACAACCGAATATCTATTTTCTTTTGTGATGCACTGCCGAAGACGTGGTCGGTTATTTCAAGGGCTTTGGTGGATCTGCTTTCTTCCTATTGAAAATACCCAAATTATCTAGGTGCCTTCTAGCGAATTCGTAGACTGTGAAAGTGACGGCTTGACCCGGTGCGACTCTCATGACTCTTGGAGTGATACCCTTGTAAAGGGCACGGAATCCTTCTTCCTTAACTAATTGAGCTCCGATCTTAGCGATTCTGGTCCAGCCGGAGTCCTTGGAGGTACAGCTATCCTTTTGCAACCTAGTCTTGATTGTGTCTAAAGGAGCGTTGGAGAAAGGTCCGATGGCACCGGATATCAGCCCAATACACGAAGTTTCCCACGATGGTAGAACTTCGGTACCATGATAATCCTGCAAATACTCTTTTAATTTCGAGTAAATCGTGAAGTTTGCACCTTGGTTAGTAGCCTGTCTTGCCGCCGTTAAAGAAACACCCCGATACAACGCCGAAATACCTTCTTCCTTCACAATTGTGTAGCATGCATGAACGGCATTCTTGTATTTGGGGGCTACACCTGGTGCAGTAGGATTCAAATGTTGTGCTTGCAACCTAATTTTCACAACTTCCATCGGATTGACAACCAAAACAGCTTCAGTAATACCCGCTCCAACACCAGCCAAGAAAGTATTCCCTGTAGAGACAATCCCAGTCTGTTTATCTGCGACCAAAGTCCTATAAAACTCGTAGGAAGAGAATCTAATGGCCATCTTTGGGATAATCCCAATAACCACTGCACCAAGACCTTTGTACAGGGCAATAAACCCCTCCTGCGTATAAATAGTCTTACCAGTAGTTATAAAACCTGGTGGTTTAATTTCACCAGAAGCTGCTCTTCTGTAGATCTGCATTCTCACTTTTATCGTATCCAATGGGTGACAACATAGTGCTTCAAATAGACCAGCGGTACCACCAGCTATCAAATTGACAGCTGGATTCGACGATTTCTTCTTTTGAGACATTGGTACTAGATCACTCAATGGTCAAGAGTCAAGTCAAAAAGAGAATTTGATCTGAACTGAAATACTATGTGGTTTTATATCTACCCCCCGGGGTAAATAAGATGTGTTAAAAAATCCGACAGGAATGCAGGCGGCAGGCGAAAGAAATAACTGATCATTGGTCGTGACCTATGGGAGCCGGATACAATGCAAGTCAAGAGAGGGCAAACCCCGAAACGGTGAACCGTGTAGCGGTGAAGCGGTGAAGCGGTCTACCGTGCAGCTTCGTGACTGGACACCGACAAGCTGCCTCCAGAAGATAGGCTTTTTAACTAGCAAATTGCGCGCAATAGATTCTGCTGGGTTTAGTATGTATGATTGATCTCTGTCAACCATTTTCCCAAACCTTACTGTAAGCACTGGCGGACAGGCAGGAAGATCCCTTAAAATTAAGGGCTATCTTAACGCGGTTCAGCGGCCGTTTGTCCGGACCTTGGAAAGCGTCAGCCCGGGATAACCGGCGATTCGCGGTGCCGATCGGAGATAGACTGAGGATGGTCAGGTGACCGATACTGGTTCACGGTGTATATAGACTTATATATACACAGATGATGCTCAATGCTTAAAGATGATTGATTATAGTAGACGTAGTTTGTACATATGTAAGTAGTAGGTGTGCTTAGGCTTCGGCCATTTCTCTCAATCTTCTGATGGTAGATCTGACAGTAGCGGCAGCAGCGGTGGAGACAGTGTAAGCACCACCAGCAACGGTCTTCTACAGGAAGCACAGGTCCAGATACCAGCAGCACCTCTCTTAACGGCCTTCTTACCGCAGAAAGAGCAGTCGTATCTGGCGTGTTGTTGGACTTCCAACTTCTTGACTTGTCTTCTCAAGGAGGAACCGTAACGGACACCGTACTTACCTGTGATACCGACCTTCTTAGTTCTCTTAGCCCTGTACGATAATTTGTTAGTAAGGGTATTCTTTAGTTGTAGTACATTGGGAATTGATAAGTTCTTTGCCTTCGGATTCTTGGTTCTTTCTCTCTTCTTCTCAAATCATGGGTAATTCAAAGGAGTCCTCTCTTGTCGTAAATCAATTCTTTCATATGAGCGTGTTATATCATACATTTTTAATCAGTTGTCTTGATCTCTTACAACTTCAAAGATTATTCAAAGTGTGCAATTTCTGTAATTTTTCAACTTTTACTCATTGCCATACCATACAAAGTAAGTTGTGAGTCGAGAGTGCTGTCGTTGAGTGATTCGCGCGAAGCGAGAAAAGCAAAGCAGATTTAAAAAAAATGAAACCGAAAGGTGTAAGGATGTATTAAGAGTGGTGTCCAGGAGCAGTCACACAAAATTCCGGTCCTGGGAAATGTCGACCCCTCACTGTTGGATAGCAACAAGATAGATTGGGGTCAGAGGGAATGTTTCGAGCACTGCCCAGATGTCAGTTTCCTCTTTGGGACTCTAATGGCGATCCACGCGGCAGTGGAACTCAGTAACTCTATTCGAGAGATGCATTGTAACAACCGTTTTAAGTAAAAACATGTTGTCTCTTATACCTCTTGGGGGAAACAGATCTGCTGCCCATCACAATAAATTATGTTCTGCGCGGCTGGAGCAGCGGGAGAGAGGAGGCTTTACCTTAATAGGAAACCAAAGATGCGGAGTTCTGACAGCTACGCTGCTGGGGACAGTTTCCCCATACTAGCTGTTCCATAATCTACGCGTTGCGGTTTTATATTGGTATGGATAATGGTAGTAAACAGTCTCTAGCCGCTGGTGACAATAAAATAGTAGTGACAGGGTATCTATAATTAATAGCACAGTTTGATCTGATAGAATAAGCATATATAAATGGGATCATTAGCTTCTTTCAGATCTGATAATCTCTCTACTTTTCGTGTTTTTTATCACAACAAACAAACAAACAAACAAATATTATGATTTCGGACTCCATAACATTAAATAGCCTGTTTATAAGCGCACAAGGGCGCGATGACGATGATGTTTCGATCAATTCCACAGATATTTATGACTGTTATTTGCAACCTGATAATTACGATGACACATACGAGGATTTAGAAGATTTGGAGGATGATACATTTTTCGAATCTTCGCAGTTGCATCAATTGGTTCAAACACAACCGGTACAGTTGATCAATGAGCAGGATTTGATAGATAGATTACCGCAACCACAGGAATTAGTGGTAGAAGAGGCTTCTAATGGAATTTCTCCAATGATGACCTCTAGATCTTCTTCAATGTCTTCCACTTTTTCGAAGAGAAATAGCCTTTATGGTAACGTTCCTGAAAGCATAGATGAAGAGATGGGTCTCGAGTGTGATGGATCTATGGTCGAGAGGAAGGTCCAACCCCTTTTTTCTGCATTTAACTCCATTTACAACAATACAGCACAGTATGAGGATTACAGCGCTCCCAGGTCGTTTGCTATACATGAAAGTGCATTGGATCTAGGCGCAGAAGTAAATCACTATGCTATTAGTGACTCGTACCACTATTCAATTCACAAATCCTCAAATACGCGGTACGCAACGGATGAAGAGATAGAGTTTGTCAAGAATTTGAATTCGAAACTATCGAGATACTCTGGTTACTTCACTGCTGGTTCGAAGGATCAGGAGTATTCTGATAAGGTACGGTTCCAAGAGATCTCCTACAAATTCAGTAAGACGTATGTCTAGGGTTTATGGTCTTGTACATTAATAGGATATAGTGAAATTGATTTGCTCGCGACGCGATTTCAAGTTTTGGGGAGTGAAATAGTACTTCAGCGGCAAAAGCGAAAGCGAAAAACTCTAGAAATGGCTGCGCAACAAAGTTATCATTTATACGACGTTAGGGAACTTATGCTGCCCGGCCATTCAATAGTTATGAGAGTCAGTGAGATATCGTGACATCAATACTCAAGGATTTGAAGCATTCAATTTAAACCAGGCACATATAGACCCCGTTTGAAGGTGATAAATCCAGAGACCAACAGAAGAGTTAAGTGGCACTTATACTGGTCTCTTTCTTCAGGATTCATTCAAGATGATATGTATATATATCACTCAAAACGAAATGACAATAGTAAAGTCAAGTTCCTATCAACTTCATATTATCAAAGGAGGACAGAAGGACTTCATCTCAGGAATTGACCGCTCAAAGGCGATATGAGCTCCAGTGATGAGGATGACAAATTCCTTTACGGTTCAGATACAGAACAGGCGGAAGTAGGGTCCAAGAGAGTATCACAGGATAACGATGGTGCACTGAGTAAGCGACAAAAAGTCTCCAACGAAAATACAGAGAAAGACAGCTCGAGTGATTCAAGTCAAGGTGAAGACAATGATAGTGAGTCATCAGAAAGTGAAAGTGATTCAGATGTGGAGTTTATCATTAGTACAGGTACGGACTCTACTCGACTGGATTCTGCTACAGCTTCGGGAGCCACTGCCACTGCAGCACAACCTAGTGGTATCACATTAGCAACTGCTCCAGTAGAGACTCCCGCACAAGTAACTGAGGATGGCACACCATTGACCAAGACAGACGCATCACTCGTTCCACCATCAGGTACAATCGATTTGGAAGCAGAGGGAATGTATGAAGGCCAGCCAGTTACGAGTTTAGATCCTGAAGTGTTGAAAGAGAAACCTTGGAGACAGCCTGGTGCTAATCTCAGCGATTATTTCAATTACGGATTCAACGAGTTCACATGGATGGAATATCTCCATAAACAGGAGAAACTGCAACAGGAATACAATCCTCACAAGATACTGATGGGAATTCTCACACTACAGCAACAGGGCAATCTAAATGGACCAAAGACTATGGCGAACTCCGGAGATATAAACAACTCGGGTGGTATAAAGTCGAATACGCCGATCAATCAGCATGTACCTAGCCATCCTATGATGGCACCTGGATTCCCCCCACTCCCGATGTTCGGCGGATTTCCATTTCCCGGTATGATGCCTCCCATGAATCAACAACAGAAAAAGTGAAATTAGGTAATTATCATTTACATATTAAGAAACAACTAGTCATGTAATGTCATATTGAGTTAATTAGATCAAGTAATTTTGGTTGAAGTATTTGACCCACGGCTGATGACACCTGTTGAGATCAACTACGTCTTTTATTTTATTGAACCATTCTGCTTCTTCTTCCGCAGATTCAGTGCTAAATGCAATCCTTTCTCCATTATCGAAAACCAAATGGAAGCAACCACTAAACAACACCAGGTCAGTCAGATTCCTTTCTCCCTCCTTTGGAACATCGCCAGGTCCAAAAACATTGACAACCTTCAAAAGGTTTATGTCAACTTTGGCTTGACGTGACATCTCATGGTATCCAAGCATATTGTTGCCCTGCAACTTGAAGAAACGCCTTTGTATACTGCCCTCCACATCACCGCCTTCTTGAAGCAGAAACCCTTCTTTAGTAATTGCTTGCTGGGCTCTATACTTTGAGATGATGTTATGAGCGATCGCCAGTGTCTTGGGCAATTTCTCAAAGGGCGATGTTCTTTCCAAATGGCACGCTTCGATGTTCAACGTACCAATGGCATAAGGAGGCCTTCTTGGTAGTTCATGAATCTTCTTTGTGGAGTTGGAGTCCGATTTGCGTGCCCATTCGTTTATCAAAGTAAATGATAAAGGTTTGCTTTGGAACTTAATTTCCTTTAAAAAGTCTTTATTAATTGGAATTTCGCATCGACCAAATGATCCGTCCCTGGCAAACAAGTAGTCCCACTCATCCTTTTTTGGCGCTGTTTGAACGAAACGCTTTTGATATTGGTATTTACTTTTACCGAAGGGAAATTTCCTGCCTACAGGCACTCTCTCAACTATCTCTTTAAGCTCGTTCTTTGGCGACTCGTAGCGACATTTCAAAGTGATGATCAGCTTTGGGATTTTGTCTAAATCATTATCAAGAATAACTTCGAATTCCTGATTGATTTCCCATTTCTTATCATTTGCCAGAGTATCCCAAGCGGTTTGCACCACATCCTTACCATTATCAAACTCGATTGCGAATTGGGCCTTATGATGTGTAATGCCATGTATTAATATATTAGCCACATTGTTTAATCTCAGGTATAGGTTGCCCCTGTCAGGTAGTGACTGATCAACTTGTTCTTCATTCGACAAAGATTTTTGTTCATCAGACTCAATAGCATGCACACTTTCTGGAAGCACCACTTTCTGCTTTTCTTCAGGCTCGAATGATTGAATGGCTAAACCTTTGAAATCGGTATCAGGTTTTTCACTGTCATGTTGCGCTGGCTTTTTATGCTTAACCTTAAATGGGCTGTCGACGTGGGTCTTCTTGACTGGACTCTGTCCATCCTCACCGCGACTTGGGCTGACGAATAGAGCAGAATGGCGCTCTGACCCCACGTCGGTACTCACTAACGCGTCGTATCCTTTCAGGCTCAAACCTCTGCCGACTGAAACTTCCTTCACTGGTGTTTTGAGTATCGCAAGGTTGACAGGAGGCTGTAGGGACACCGACTCTTCTGCTACTGGTTCTGGTGTATGATTTTCTTCCTCAAGCAACTTATTAATCACATCCATCGATATGGTCTTCTTTACGTCGCCCGTTGGAACTTCAAACTCGGATTGGTGATCCCAAACATTATA
The DNA here is from genome assembly GCF_000243375.1 of Torulaspora delbrueckii. NCBI lineage: Eukaryota > Fungi > Ascomycota > Saccharomycetes > Saccharomycetales > Saccharomycetaceae > Torulaspora > Torulaspora delbrueckii. The sequence goes on along the minus strand of NC_016503.1, from coordinate 584,323 downwards.
CTTGCCAGTTTCGATTTCTGAATGGTTCAAAATTGAGCGATTGTCATGGCTCACTGCTTCTAGATAGCTCATAAATTCATCTTTCAATTTCGCATCAGGCAAGCACGGTAGTAAATCCAGCTGAAAAGCTGAGAAGTCGTGGTCTGGCTGCTTTTCGATTTCTTGATTTCTTTCTTCTGCGACATCATCAACAACAGTATGTTCTTCCGCTGGGCCGGTAACGATTTCCTTGTCATCGAGGCTCTCCGCATCATTCTCATCAATTTCTTTCATAGATGGATAGAGTTTTCTTCGACTCTTGATGTTCTCCTGAATTCTTCTTGATATGATTGTGTTCCTTCTGAGGGGATCTAAAGCGGTCTCAAAATTCGAGATGACATAACTATCTTCAACATCACAAGATGCTTGTCTGGACTCAGGATAATAGTATTTGCTTCGGCTTATGACTCTTGGCTTGAATTTGAAATTGTGCTCTAAATTACTGTTCACACTAGCTGATGTATTGGTAGAATCAGTGCAACGCGAAAATTGAGAATTTGAACTAATTGCTGGTGAAGTGGCTCTTATGTCTTCCTCTTGCATGTGCCAGATCGAGAGATAGTTTGATGGCTTCACTGATTTTGTTAGATCGATGGACTCTCCAGATGTTTCAAAATCATCGACAAATGGATCATCAAGAAATATAGATCCCACTGGGGCAAACGGGGGCAAGATTGAGAATTTCCTCTCATTTTTGCTTTCCTTACCACCGGAGGAGATGTTGGCGCCAGCGGTCTCATTCGCATGCTCCGCGATTGAGCTAGACCGGCTTGTAGTTGTGACGAAGTCGTCTTGACTGCTTAGAGGATTCAACCCTTCAACATTTGTTTGCAGTGATTTACTGGTCACAGTTTGTGCGGAATCATGAGATCTTGGTATTTCGATGGACTTCTCTGATTTATCGACGCTTGAAATTTCAACTTTTTCCGGCTTCTCTTGATCAACGTCCTTGACAGATGATGCTACATCATGCAAATCGGTGAAGCCAATCTCAGACTGATTGTCTTCTTCGCTGTCAGCTTCAAGAGATTTCTCTTTCGAAGCGGAGTGTGAAGAAGTGAGAACTGGCAACTGAGGAATTTCAGGTGGATACTGACCTTTGTGCATAGACCTTTCTATCACGCTCCCGCTATCTGAAATTATGTCGTCATCTTTATGCGAACCCTGCTCTTCGTCCTGGGTTGTGTCTTCGTCTCCCATTAATTCAGCTTTGATATGCAAGTCGTTAACTGGAGCTTCAAGTAGCTTTACGGTAGGAGGCGACTCCATTTCTTGATTGGAGTAAACCGAATCAGGGCTACGGACGGTTTCCTTAGCAGATTTGTAGCCTTCAGCCGACGTTGCCACACTAAAGATCCTCGAAGTATTGGGATGACTAGTCACCATCACTTCATTCTCAAGTGGTTTGCCATCGTCGTAAAACTTGCAATCAGAATCATCTCCATTACCACTCACCTTGTCATCCAGTAACCTATAACTGTCATGCTGAATAGTAGTTTTCAAATCAGATATACTGTCGCAACAGGATGAGCCGGAAGAGATTCGCGTCTGTGGTTCTCTACCTTGGTTTGTTATGCTGAATTTATTGATGTTCACTGTGTTGACCAACGGTATCTTGGAAGGGGAGTGTTGAACCTCATTCATATACTCCGAACATGAATCATCGTCCTCTATCTCGTCATCAGCCCCAGCTAAATTTTCCATGGACTGAAAGTGAATTAAACTAGTCTCCTCGATGGAGTTACCTATACTTGGGATTAATGGCTTCGTCGGTTGTAGAGTAAACTTGATTGGACTGGCCTTTTCCTTTTCCTCTGATTCGAGTTCTTTTTCCTCCAGTTCTTCAGTCATCAATTTCAGTCTTTGAACATTCCGTTTCTTGTCAAGCATATGCGATAGCTTCTCGTCCAAATCGGTAACAGTGTGTTGTAAAAGGTCATGAGTTGTAATCACTGGTTGTTCGTGATCCTTTTCATCTTCAGAGTCTGTGTGAGCCTCCACGATAAGTGATTGATTCACTTCCACTGGTTTAGCTGCCACAAATGAAGATTTTTTCCAACTTGTTGTCAGTTCGTTAGAATCTTGTTCGTCTTCTCCCTGGTCACTAACATCCTGATATTCGTGGAAATTCACACCTTCGCTGAAAACAACAGACTTCCTGCTGGGAGCTAAAGGCTCCACAGTTCCAGCTTCTCCATGCTCATCTCCTTGATCTTCATTTCTCACCATGATATTACTTATCGTGTTGTGAGAAACAATCATATCCATAGTCTCATCTCCAATATCTTGTAATGGAATACTCCAACTCCTGGTCTTTTGACTTTCCCCACTTCTGTCAGTAGAAGATTTGTTCTCCGTACTGATAGTGTTCTCCATCTCATCATCAATCTCCTTCAACAGCGAATCCATAGTCTCATCAGCTACCGCATTACTAGTCATCGCGCTCGCGAACTTTACAGTTCAATTCAAATCGCTTCTCGAGACTCAATTGAAACTACTCAAGACTGCACTGCATCAACAACGAGAGAGCATCAAACATGTTCTCAACTCTCGAGGGTCTTAACCTTGGTGATAACTCTATGAACGTGTCGCCGTTGTTTACCTTTTACCACTATTGGATAGGCAGGTAGCTTTTACATTTCCCGATCGGAACACTGCCAAGCATTGACGTCACGTGATACTTTTGAGCTTGCCCAATCCATTGATTCACCATACTCATTCTATACTCAAACAAACCAGAATCAATAATGACCAACCCTAATCAGAACCAGGCTAAAAAGAGAAAATATCAAAGAGCAAGACTGCCAGATCATATTGGAATGAGGATGCTGCTCACCTTTCTCAGCAATGAGACCTGAATACGTTTATGCCGACGGCGGCTAAAATACTTAGTCTGAAGCTCACATTTGAATCGTGGCATTCCGTGGTAAAACATTCTCAGCCATCAATCAATAAAGAAAGCTCGAATCTGACCCTCAGCAGTGGCTTCAACGAAGAGCTATTTTACTACGAGCCAAAAAAAGTCGCTGAAAAGATGGGTAGGGACCCAAACAGTACATCAATAATAGAGCATTGTACCATAGATGCTGACAAACTTTGGAACTCTACGTGAGAATGTCACTGAAATCGGCAAGATGAGGTTGCACGCATTGTAAAAAATTTAACCGCCGACGAGACAATTGCAGTCGGAATTGGCCAAGTTCAGGAAATGCAACTGAGGTAGAACCAGCAGAAAGCCCCGCAACAAGCCAGACGGAAAGACTTCGCATATTGTTCAGGATATCTGCAGATCTTAAGACATAATTTTTATCCTCAAGATAAACTATCACAACTGTACAAAGCTGACCAGAAAATCCCACAAGACCTTTCCTAGCTGGAAACTTAAAAAATGACCTGGCTCGGCCAAAGTTTATAGTTGTACAAAGTGCGCCTTGGTGTTCGACAGGGACTTCAACGCAGCTAAGAGCATCATGCTCAGGTATACCTGCGGTTGCGGAACATTCGCAACTGGTCTACCTAGCTGCGCTTAAGTCACTTGTGGATTTAACCGGGCGCGGCCATTATTTACCCTAGTAAGGCTTGTGCGTTGACTTCCTTGAACCATTGCCTGATATTAGTGAAAGTTTCTTCGTCAGGCATCATATACCAAAATAATGCCTATAGCTCCACGGTAGTATGCTGTCGGCGATCACTACACTTAATGGGCGCAGTAACAGCCGAGTCATTTTCAACGTTGAGAGAGAATTAACTGGTCTCTTTCTTCTTAAACAAGTCGATTTCGGGTAGCGTATTGGCGAAATTGAGTGTGTGTTTGAATGGAAAGGGGGACCGTTTGTTGTCTGACTTCCTGACCGACTAGTTCAATTACTCTGGAGTCACACGCTCATCGACTTACGTTTGGTAGAAAATCTGAATAGCGGCTTCAATTCGGTCAGACCGTTGCTTTGAGCTTTTTCACATTTAGTAACAACTTTGGATACCATCAGTAGAACAGATATGTCTGATAGGAAAATACCAAAGCACGAGCTTCTGGGTGGAAATGGCGATACGTTGTCGAAGATACCAGAGGTCATTGACCCAGGGATTACCATTCCGATATACGAAGAAGATGTTGGAACTGGGACTGGCACTGGAAGCAATATAGATGATCAACCGCAGAAACTTGGGTCGTACCGAGCTCGGGCTGGAAAGTTCTCCAATACGCTGAGTAATTTGTTGCCTTCGATCAGTGCTAAGTTACATCATTCCAGGAAAGGTACTCACGGTAAGGCTCCAGATGATGATGTTACCACGAGTAACAACAGTTCAGAGTCTACAGTGGGTTCAAAAAATACTCATAGTACTCCCGCGAAGGGTAAGGATTTTATCCAGTCATTTGGTGGGATTTCACTGAACGGGGCTGAAAGTTTGACACCTCCACACGAGTTGGAGAAGTTGGTGCATTTCCCAGATTCCAATTTTTTAATAAACCAACCGCGAACTTCGAGTGATTCTTTCACTTTTGGTACCTCGAATTTGCCGCATCCGATTTCAAGAACGAGAAATAATACAATGAATTCACAATTCACTTCTATTTCATCCATTCCAGCTAATGCAGGATCTTCAAGTGCTATATGGTCTTCTAATCAGAGTCCAAACGACCAAATGCAACAGCATTTGTTCCATCAGTTCAACGGGAATACGAATAACAACACCAACAACATTAATAATAACATTAGCATCAATGGATCCAGTCCATTGCAAGAATACTCAACCAATACCGCTTATTTTGATGCAACGATACCTACATCCAACTCCAAAAATTTGGGTGTACCAAATTCTATGTGGTCTCAGGGCACCGCCGGTGGGAGACCAAGGTCGCAATCAAACACTTCAAGTATATATACGGACGCTTCCTTGTATGAACCAGCTGGAAGATCTCGTGCGCCTTCGATTTACACTTTGTCTCAACCACAGGCCCCACAACAGCAGGAGTCTCCTCTGATAGAAGATGATGTTGATCCCCGGTCTATTAACTGGGTCACCACTGATCATTTGGTGCCCATAATTAACCAAATTTCCAATTTATTGCCAACGAATACCATTTCGATTTCGAATGTTTTTTCACTGCAACAGCAGCAGCCGCAACTAATCAATGCAGTGAATTTGACTAGTGCTTCTTTGGCTACATTATGTTCCAAGTATGGTAATGTAATCTCTGCTAGAACTTTGAAAGGTCTAAACATGGCTTTAGTTGAGTTCGATACTGTCGAGAGTGCTATTCGTGCCTTTGAGATGTTACAAGGTAAGGAAGTCTCTGTCATTGGTGCACCAAGCTCAGTGTCATTTGCTAAGGTTTTACCCATGCATCAGCAACCTCCTCAAGTGGTTGTCTCCCCTGGGGCTCCAAATAATGCCATCGGTTCGGATGTTCCACAGCCCTTGTTACAGGAACAATTGTTCAATGGCCAGGTTAATTTCCAACAAAAGGGGAATGTTTCCGTACCTATGTTCAATCACCAACAGCAGGAATCTCAACCACAACAGGTTCACGTTGCATCCAACTTCAATCATTCATACGGCCACGTTTCCCAAAATGAGAAGGAACAATGTCCTTTCTCATTACCTCCACCGTCACTTAATGAACAAGTTGGAACTTTGAAGGAAATCCTTCAATCATTTGAGACTCCCTTCGACGAGACTCAAACCGATCATTTAATTAATAATGCGCTAAAGCATAACGGGACTTCGGAGACAAGTGATTTTGGGCCTTTGCCTGATCCTCTGACGAACAGAGATTTTGATGCACCAAAGTTGAGAGAGCTGAGGAAGAGCATTGACGCTAACCAAATGTCTGATCTGGAGATAGAGCAATTGGCCATGGCAATGTTGGACGAGTTACCTGAATTGAGTTCGGATTATCTTGGAAACACTATCGTTCAAAAATTGTTCACTCACTCTTCCGATATCATCAAGGATATTATGTTGAGAAAGACCAGCAAATACTTGACCTCTATGGGTGTTCACAAGAATGGTACGTGGGCTTGTCAAAAGATGATTACAATGGCTCGAACTCCAAGACAGATCATGCTTGTCACCAAGGGAGTAGAAAAGTATTGTACGCCATTGTTTAATGACCAGTTTGGGAACTACGTGATCCAATGCGTCTTAAAGTTTGGCTTCCCATGGAACAGTTTTATTTTTGAAAGCATTATGGCCAATTTCTGGACCATCACCCAAAACCGGTACGGTGCTCGTGCCGTTAGAGCGTGTTTGGAAGCACATGATATAATAACTCAAGAAGAGACTTTGGTTATCGGTGCCATGATCGTCCTCTACGCGGAATACTTAGCAACTAACAGTAATGGTACTTTACTTGTCAGTTGGTTCTTAGATACATCTCAATTGCGCCACAGACACGCCATCTTGGCGCCAAAACTGTTCAGCCAAATAGTCGAGCTTTGTCGCCACAGGTTAGCATCACTCACAGTTCTCAAGGTACTTAACTACCGAGGTGACGACACAGTAAGAAAGGAAATGTTGGACAGGATTTTTGGCGACACATCGTCAGATGAACCTGCTCCCGCTCTTCGTCAAATATTGTGCGATACAAACCACGGTCCTACATTCGTGTACAAAGTGCTCACGATGTCACTGTTAGAAGGCGAGCTAAGAAATCATGTCATAAAACAAGTGCGCCAAGTACTATTGGATACCACACCATCGCAGTTGCACCGTCGTTTGATGGAAGAGGTAGGACTAAGTCCTGCGAGCGCTCAACAAAATTCCAACTTGAAACATCGCTCGAGTATATCACAGGTATTCAGTCAAGACAGTACCCACTTAAGGGGGCTATCCGTTTCAAGTGTCAGAAGTAATGGCTCTAGACATAGCGGATTAGTACCTACAACTTCTGCTGGGCAAGCCTCAATCCCAACGTCTTCTACAGCTACCAACAATAACATGCAATGGAACGTTGGGTACATGAACTATCCCGGCATGTTTCCCGGTTTCGGAAGCAACGGTTATTCTGTGAACGCAGACGAGTTACCTAGTCAATTCGATATGTTATCGCTCAACAATGGCACGCACGTCTCATTGCCACAGTTGAGCTTAACAAACCAAAACAATACTACGAACGTGATGTATCCGGCAAAGAATAACGCAAGTCAGGATGCCCATCTCAACGGACAGGGAATGTATGGTCAATAGGCCAGCAACTCTATTTTTTTCTCTTCACCCAATTTGATACTTTTAATGAATAATATACAAGCTTGCATAGGCGTTTCGGTCCTGAATTATTTAACGTTCAAACCATATATAGAATACATATAGAGCATTAATTGCTCATTCATCAGCCATATTAGAACATATCATCATTACTAAAGCTTGTTATGTAAATCACATTGCTCGTTCGCAGCGATCAGCACAAAAATCGACCCTTCCCTGTCTATGCGCGATCAACTGGTGATACCTAGGCTCGAGAAGACACAATGCACCTTACCGAGAATGCTGCTGGGCATCGGACATTGATTCGATAGTCTACTATTTCTATAGTGAGTATCGCGGTCCTATCCACGATTTCATTTTGACTTGGCCGCTTGTGTGCCTATATTTCGATCAGCATCGGGGAATTCACATCGGTGCATTTGAAGTGGAATGGTTGACAACCAAGATAGCGAAGTTCCGGAAGAAATGCCTGGAGGTCTACCTGCAAGTTGGTTTACTAATCCTGTACCTTCGAGAGAGTCCTTAAACCATCAAGGGAGGGATATTTTGGCGCGAGAACATCGTCAAAGAGTCTCTAGGATAGCACAGAACGAGGTTGCATTGCGTGACATATTCAGATTCAATATCCATCGTTCCAACGCGCAATCGAATGGCCAGGAGGGCCATTCTGGCTCTCTTGCTGAGGCTCAGACGAATCCAAACAACAACGAGAGCTTATTAGTCGATACAAGGGTCAATATGTTAAGTGGCGTTCCTGGGTCATCGAGTTTGCAATCGAATGACCTCGCAAAGCTATACGCATTTCAATCGACTTTACAGCAAAAGGTTCAAGCATATTTGGATGTGATAGAAAGGAGGAGGAATGGTATCTTGGATGAAATCGGTATGGACAACAGTAAACTTGACAAGATGCAACAATCGGACTCTCCTCAAGTAGCAAGTTTCCTGAACAAGCTGCAGAGAGTGAGACTGCGTGCCATTGAAACAGAAACCATGGAATTGCAAACCTTAAGGATGAAATTTCTGACGGTTGTGGAAGAGTATCGAAAGGCTATGAATGAATACTGCAAAGCAAAGATGGAGGGAAAACAAGTCCAAAATCCAACGGATTATTTCCAAAATTGGGTAGATTCCTTAGATCCTGTTGAAACTTCAATGTCTAAAGGGTTACAAGAACTTTTACCGGGCTCAAGATCGATTACAAATAGCATTTTAGCATTAACAAGTAAGGCAGGTGGGCCCTCGACGTTCAATGTTTTTCCGCTAAATCACCTTCCATCGGAAATTCTGCATTTGATTTTAGAAAAACTCAGTCACAATTCCGAAATCGTCAATCTACTGACAGTTTGCAAATTATGGGCTCAAATCATCGTCAAGATCCTTTATTATCGACCTCATATTAATAAACGATCTCAAATGGAGCTGTTCATGAGAACGATGACATTAGACTCACACGAGACAATTTTCATCTATCGTTCAATGATCAAAAGGCTCAACTTCTCCTTTGTTGGGGACCATATGCATGACCAAGAGCTATACAATTTTGTTGGGTGTCAAAACCTTGAGCGGCTAACTTTGGTTTTCTGCAAGAATGTCACTAGTAAATCTATATCAGCAGTTTTGCAAGGTTGCAAATACTTACAGAGTGTCGACATTACAGGTATAAGAGAAATTTCGGACAACATCTTTGATACTTTAGCAGAGAGTTGTCCAAGAGTTCAAGGATTTTACGTTCCGCAGGCGAAAAATGTAACATCAAGAGCACTGCATAATTTCATCACACATGCGCCCATGTTGAAAAGAGTGAAGATAACAGCTAACAACAATATGGATGATAATCTCATAAATCTCTTTGCGGAGAAGTGCCCTATGCTTGTGGAAGTGGACGTGACTTTAAGTCCCAATGTTCATGATTTCAGCCTTTTGAAATTGTTCACAAAATTGACGCAACTACGGGAATTCAGAATTACGCATAACACTAATATCACTGACAAGTTGTTTTTGGAGCTTTCTCAGAAAGTCAAACAATTGCCAGCATTGAGGCTGTTGGACCTTTCTGGGTGCGAAAATATCACGGATAAGACAATCGAAAGAGTAGTAGAGCTTGCTCCAAAATTAAGAAATGTGTTTTTGGGAAAATGTAGCAGGATTACAGATTACTCATTACATCATTTGGCGAGGCTGGGAAAAAACTTACAAACTGTTCACTTTGGTCATTGCTTTAACATAAGTGACCAAGGAGTTCGAGTTCTAGTTCAATCTTGCCCCCGCATACAGTATGTCGATTTCGCCTGCTGCACAAACTTGACAAATCGCACGCTATATGAACTATCAGATCTTACCAAGTTGAAGAGAATAGGTCTGGTGAAGTGTTCGCAAATGACAGACGAAGGACTGCTGAACATGATATCTTTGAGAGGCCGAAATGATGGGTTGGAAAGGGTGCACCTTTCTTACTGTTCAAACCTAACTATCTATCCCATCTACGAGCTTTTAATGGCATGTCCACGACTTTCACATTTATCACTAACAGCCGTTCCATCTTTTTTGAGACCTGACATCACTGCTTTTTGCAGAACAGCTCCAAGTGACTTTAGTGATAATCAACGTCAGATTTTCTGTGTTTTTTCTGGCAAAGGTGTTCATAAACTTCGTCACTATCTCATGAGTTTAACCACTCCAACGAGTGGGCCTCAAACTGATCTTCATGAAGTCTTAACCAAATACATCGTCTCCAAGAACATGTTACAACAGGGTGAAAATCTGGAAGACGGAATCAACAGAATTACAAGCGATTTGAATCAAGATTCAGCAGCTATTTTGGCTGCCACTGGATTGAGCCAAATGAATGGAGTTAACAATGACTTTTTGTTCCAAAACATAGATTTTGACAGGTTGGAAGACGTTTTTAATTGGTATGAAACACCACCTAGAGGGCTATCATCAGAGGAACTAGCCACTCTGTGGTCACAGGTCGATCAAAAATTCTGTGAGGACCCATTTGACGAGGAATACGATGGCCTTGATAATGTTGTGGCTCCTGGAGCAAATTCAAACCTCAACAACGAGTTATGTTATATTGTTAGAAAGCTACATGAACTTGATGATCGTGCTAATGATTTTGAAGTCAATGTTGCAAGCTTGGCACGGGTGCAATTTCAGTTTACCGGGTTCCTTCTGCATGAAATGGCACAGATCTACATGCAAATGGTTGAGCTAAATAGACAGATTTCACAAATTCAATCACGCGTTTACGAGTCCAACGTTGAGGCAGACATTAAAGGCCTTTCAGTTTGGAGGCTTCTCTTTATTGAGAAGTTCGTTGAACTACTTCAAAAGTATAAACTCTCCACAGTGGTACTACGACTATATCTCAAGGATAGCATAACACTCCTCACGAGGCAACGAGAGTTATTACTTGCTCATCAAAGGACATCCTGGAATGCAAATAATGACAACGAGAATTCTGACGATCCCGCCATTTGGCGTCAATTCGAGAATAATATGCAAATGACTCCTGATCAAATGCGTATAATTCAATTCGGTTTAAGGGGTCCTCCAATTGTGGGGGAGGCCGGACTTCGACCTCTTGTGGATGCAAACAACAACGCAATTGACGAACGTTCGGAGACACCAGATGACGAAACTATCTTGGAGGACGCTTGATCCCTGGGTCAAACGTTTCGAGAAATATTTTTGCATGGTTAATGATATTACATATCGTTACATAAGCGGCTTCTAATATGCTGTCGCGAAATAAACCCGATTCTGTTTCATCTGTGCTGTTATAAACTCACGATATCCCTAGATTGGCAGCAATTTTGAGAAGGGCTTCCTCGTTATTTAGTGAATTAACTGTATCACAAGCTCGCTCAAAATCTCTCTTGAGAACGTCTAACTTCACTCTGCTTTCCTCGAGAAAGTCGTCTTTCACCTTCTTCAATTTCTCGTTGAGCCAGTCAGTGAAAGTCATGTCAAGTTCTGATCTGGGCATCTGCTTGATGAAAAAAGCTAACTCACCATCTCGGTCATTCCTTAGCGTTGCATCATTCTTATTTATGTAGACAAGAAGATCGTGGAAGTATTCCTTGACCAATCTCCTGTCCAACTCCGAATTCTCGGACTTTTCTTCAGTTGTATGTAATAGTCTTTGGTCATCTTTCTTCTTCTCTGGAGGCACTAGCCGTGGAGTTTCAGTATTTTTCAGTCCTTCTAATGATGACTGGTGGATTGGTGATTGATTTATTGGTGATTGATCTAGTGGTGAGTGATTCACAGAAGATTTTTCATCTTGCGTAATCTGCTTTCTTATCGATTCCTGTTTTTGATCGTAATTTGGGCTGCCAGAGCCATTCAACACAGATCTACTAGGAAGCGGCGTGCCAGTGTCCAACGACGTTATGTTTTCATGCGTGTCGCGTAAAACGCTCCTAGAAGCGCTTAGCTCGTCATCTAGATCGTCAATGACAAAATTAGTTGATCTTGCATCTTGGAGAGGCCTAAGATGCCGCAGCTCAGTGGCTGAATGATCTGATTTTTCCTCTTTTAGGTTTGTCAGGAGCTCTCTAGAAGGCGATGATGCAGCATTAGAGTCCAACGAGGAATCGGAGCTCAAAACGGCATCAATTGGAATGTCATCTAGCTTCAAATTCCTTTCATCAGGATGCACGGTTTTCTCTTTTGGACTTCCTTGGACGGATGATTGGTCGCTCAGCGACTTCTCAACCCGTTCGTCTGTAATTTCGTTCCGTTCACTGATGTTATTAGAGGGGAGAATAGAGTTGAATGTGGGTATCTCAAAAGCACTATGGCCTTGTGCGCTGAAGCTGAATTCATCATTACTATCGTCCAAAATTTTATTCGTCCTGCCAATGTCTCTAGCCTTTTTGGTACGTTCTTTAAATTCGATTACGAGATCCTTTTCTTCACGGAAGCTATGCTCTGAGTCATAGGTGGTATCTCCATCTCTGTCGTCGAAATATTTCCTCGTTGATAGTCTTCTCAGTATCCTTTTTTTTCTTGCTGGTGATCTCTCTGGTGATGGGGGACCGTTGTCTTGGATCTCGTCTTTATTTGTTTGTTTTCTGGAGATGGACTCCTCCTTCATTTGAGCTATAGAAGATGGGCGTTCATCAGCGTGGGCCAAATCGTGGTCCTTGGCCAATTCCTCATCCCGAGATATTGCATCGGCTTCTTGAGAAATCAATGGTGAGTCTACCTGTTCGTGAGGTTCTATGTTAGACTCATTGCTATCATGATCATTTGTGAGACATGCGAACGTCGTCTCAAGCTCTGATATAACCTCATTGTATGTCGAATCCGACCTCATCTTATCAAAAAAATAGCACATACCGCCGTTACTGCTTCTGTAGTGTTCTAATAAAGGATCATCATTGGGCTGCCATGAACCTACAATACGCTTGCAATAAACACAGTAGCATGCATCTTGGGCATCATTTTCCATAAGTTCCTCAAATCCTGTGTATGAGCTGTCATACCGTAACAGACCAGCTTGAGACATACAAGCAGGAAGCAAGCTATCGCTTGGCGGATCCCAATTCATGAGGAAAGTAGACTCTCTGAAATCGAGCATCTTTTGGCTCATCGGATCACCAAAAGTGAGATGATCACTCCAATTTTCATTAGAGAATTCATTTAAATGATCCTCTAGCACTTTCAACTTCAGTTCTGATAGTATACATTCATTATTTTTTAGGTGCTGCCGCAGTACACTGATCATAGTCTCAACAATATCTTTCTTCTTCGATCGACAGTCGCCGAAATTGTACGTTATGTTCTTACAGCAGATGCACTGGACAGCATCTTTATAAATCTCTTTATCGTTTTTTGAGCTCTGGAATGGATGGAAAAAGAAGCCCAATCTAGCCATACCCTGGTAAGGTATCACAGTATAACGCCATCGAAATTTCTTACCATCAACGATAGAGGTTGTCTGGAAACTCCTAATCCTCGCTCCAAGGTTATACATGACGGACACATCTCCATTCCCGTTAGATCTGCCAATGTCCATCGCGCTGAGATTCCTTTCAGTAGTGTTATTGTGCCCTCGATTCCAGTGGTTTTTAGTTTCGCAGATTATAGATTGACGCGCTTTAACAACTAAAATAGGCCAAGTATTTACCAATTTTGAAAGAATCAAACAGTAACTTATTAAATGTTATTTTATATAGACATGCGAGATTATTCATCATCCTCATCATCGTCACTTTCCGCAGTTTGTAACCAAGTGATGAAAGGCTTGGCAGCTCTACGAACCTTCTTTGATACATCCTTAGGCACGTACTTCTTTGAGCACTTAGTACCAAATTTGATGATCTCTTCCTCAGAGACGATGTCGTTGTTGTAAACTTGAACCAGGATCTTTGGTAGCAAAGGTATCAAATCTTTGCGCTCTAGACCCAAGAATCTTTCAATACCCCCAAGGAAATCCCTCTCATATTCTGGTGATACAAAGACCTTAGTGAAGAAAGCAGCATGTTCTGTGACTTGGCTGACGATGTTTTCATCGAACAGACATTGAGCTAACACACAAGCAATCTTTGGATCCTGCAGCACATCCAAATCTGCGGCCTGTTTGAAAATTTCGACATCAGAAGGAAGGTTTTCCTTGTCTTCTCCACCTTCCTTCAATATCCACTCACCAAATTCCTCGAGTTTCCCCATTTCACCAGTCTCGTTATCTGCAGCGGCTTGTAGTTCCTTAGCACGCTGTCTGATGGCTTCCTCTGACATATCAACAGCCCACTCGTCATCCTTCATTTCAATCTTTTCCAAACTCGAAGCTGCCGCATTGATTTGACGAGCTAATTCATCATCATCTTCGTCTTCTACCAAAGCTTCGGTGGTACCGTTTGGACTGTTATTCGATGCTTGTGATTTACCTTGAGCGATATCACTGATAGACAACCCACCACCACGGACGTTGGCAGAGGCAGTGGCGGCCTTCTTTTTCTTCTTTGAACCGTTCACAGAGTCTGGTGGGTTCTTCAGTATGAATGAGGATAGCTTGTGTCTTAGGTCCATTGGAGTTCTCTTACCGCAGGCTTTACAATCTCTAACCAGGTCGCTGTCCTTTGTGATGATAATTTCAGTCTCAGGGTTCTTACAGCTCCCACATAAAACAAACTTGTTGATGAATCCGTCCAGCACATCTTGCAACTTGGCAGGTTCGTGCACACCGTTTACCAAATAACGGTCCTTATCGACCGAGATAGAAGTCTGAGCACCCAGTTCAAAACCAAAATATTTTACAATGTATGGGGCTGGTCTGTTAAGAGCGTGTGCTATATCAGCAACGTTCAAAACGGCTGTCTTGATACCGTTACCTCTACCTTCAACCTTGGCCTGGATGGGAGGCATTTTATAACGGTAGAAAGGATCATGATTATCTCTGCAAATATTGATGGACATATTGGATGATTAAAGGCACTTAATAGCAGTAATAGACCATAAAAAGTCGATATTAACTCGCTAAAATCAATATCACTTGTAATATCCAACATATTCGATGTTTTATACTTTATTCGATGCCTGAAAATTTTCGCACTTCCAATGTAATCCACGTGACTTAAAGCTAAACCTTTAATCTAGCTATTAAGTTATAATGACTGAATGTTTGCCCATTTAAGCAGTGTAAGCTCTAATTCTAAGCTTTATAGCAGGTGGTAGCATATTAGAAGAAATGGGTTCCATTAGAGAGAAATTGCTGACGATTGCGACAACAAAACTGTATACGCAGCTAGAACCAGCAGAGTTACAATCGTTGTATGATGAATTGAGATCTTACACGAGTAGTGGTGATCCCAATCTTTCACAATCGACTTATCTGAATTTGATGGAGATGCTTTTCTATGTGAATGTCTATTTGAGTAAAGATGTAGAGGCTGAAGTTATTTACAATAGTTTCAGGGATAGGTTTGGTGAGGATTCCCCCAATCTGTATGTGATGAAGGCAACATTACTGCAGATCAACGAAAATGATCAAGCCGCCGTCGACTATATTGAAAAGCTCATCAAGGACTCCCTAGAATACGACACTGATTCATTGAGTTATCTTGTTTTACAGAAAAAGCTGATATCGGTTAAGGCAAGAGCCCACGACAACGAATGGTTAGTAAGTCAAGTTTGTTCGTTGATTGAAAAATTCCCGCTAGATCCTGAGCTTTACTTCTATGCTGGAAAGCTTTACGATGAACTTGGACAATTCAGTCGTGCTGCATACTGTTACGAGGAAGTGCTATTGATAATGCCCTTCAATTACGTGGCGTTTGGGAATTTGGCAGAGTCTATATACTACAAAGCCATCAAGACGGAGAGATCAGCCAAACTTAATTATGACACTCTACAGAAATCTTTGAATAACGCATTGAGAAGTGTCGAACTTAGTGAAAACTATTTGAAAGGTTGGTCCTTTGTCGCAATGGTATCAGAGAAAATGGGTGATAAAAAGGAGTTGAACACATTAGCACGCAAGCGGATTGAGTATATTGCAACCACGTCGAACTCTAAAAATCGAGCAACCGCTGAACTAGTTTTGAAAAATCTTTAGGTCACTAATGCATTTTGATTTTTACAGTTATGCAAACGTAAGGAAAAGAATGCTGATTAATCAAAGTTCAGCGTTTCATATTCCCTCGAGACCACCGGAGCGTGTTGTGCAACCCAATTGCTATCTCTTAAAGCAGCCTTTGGATCATGTGAATGCGATATTCGATGGTTCGCAAGCAGACTCTTGTAGTCTCCCTCCATCTCTTTGTACTCTCTCATTACTTTATTTTCATCAAATTCGACGCAGACTCTAGTGTCTATTACTCGTAGCAGCACATCGTCAACTCTCAGAAAGAAACGATTCAGAAGCAGTAAGCGCTCGTCCATCACACGTATTTTCACATTTAATATCGAGATACCATTATCTGCAAGTTCATCTTCGAACAAGATCATATCATCATAGAATAAAATGTGATCTGGCCGAGACAGTTTATCTAATGGTAACTGCTGTGTATCATCTCTTGTGAATTTGTAACGTTGATCCTTACTCTCCTCTGTTCCCCTATATCTCGTTGTATAGGTCCAATCATAATGGTGTGCGATTTTTAACGAAGAATCATCGACTTCAAATTCTGTAGGTGAGGAAGATCGTTGTGCTTGCTTTTGTTGCTTGGAATCCATCCATTTCTTAGAATATGAAACTCTTATACCGCAATCGGCTAATTTCACCTGCTTAAGAGCATCAAGTGCGTTGAATTCTAAAGTCCAGCCGTGTAAAGTATTTTCAATTCGCACATAACTATTACCAAAGATCATTTCCGGCAACGTCAACCCCTTTAACTTATTATTTTCCCAATCTTCCAACTCCTGTGAATTTAATATAGGTTTCTTTCTTGTCGATATTGTCCAATTGTTAATAGTCATCGATGGACAATCCTGCAAGGGCAAAGTAGCAGCTGGAGATGGAACAATCATGGTACCACAACTAGCACATGGTGGATTATTGGGACTATTACAAACATGTCTTGGAACTAGTCTTCTCACTGCACTTGTAGTTGGCGGTGAAGGTGATATGAACCTTTCAGATGCAGCACTAGCTGCAGCCTGAGGGATTCTGGCTTGTACCGTTCTTGCATGGACTTTCCTAGCAGCATCTATTTGGAATGTATTAATTCCAGGGCCTCTTAAGGGTCTTCTATCAGCCATTGTCACTGTCTATGCTCCTTGTGAGTTGTTCGTCACAGCCCCTTGTTAAGCGAAGAGATCTACCATTATAGAAAATAAAGCATCATCACCACGTTACAACACACATCATTAAAAAGAATAAACCAATGAAGCGTGTGAATTTGAAGAGTGGCCACATTACCAGGATAATAGCTGCCTTAACGATAGTTGGCCTATGGTGGTTCTTTTCATCAAGCGACTTGTCATACAACAAACCGTCAATTGATCTGCTACCAGTGGCACAGGATGAACCCAAGAAAGCTACTAGTAATGAAAAAGGTACTATAATGCCCTCGATGCCCGATAAGGAAGCCAAGGAGAAACTTGGCAGAGCTTCATGGACCTATTTTCATACACTGCTCGCGAGATTCCCAGATGAGCCCACCGCTGAACAAAGCGAAAAGCTAAAGCAGTTTATCGAACTCTACGCTGAGTTATACCCCTGCGGAGAATGTTCATATCATTTCGTCAAAACCTTAAAACGGTACCCACCACAAGTCTCTAGTAGAACCGCTGCAGCACTATGGGGTTGTTCAATCCACAACATTGTGAACGATTACCTGGGCAAAGAACATTACGACTGCAGTACAATCCTCGAAGACTACGATTGCGGTTGTGGTGATGACGAAGGGAAGATAAAAGATGATTTGAAGTTGGATAAAGTCTCGTTATTCAAAGAGGGTAAACAAGGTGGGTAGTCTATATAGCCAGCGTCTCACATGATGGTACAACACGCATTGGAAGTGGATTGACCGGTTTCCTGAAGAGAACGACGTTTTTTATTTGTTGCATCAGCGAAATGGTTTGAACCGGGCGGGGGATATCCCCATATCTCGGGCAGAGTATAGTCTCTATGAGTGGAAACATAGTTCGAAATAGCGAGACAGGCATTCGAAGCAGTGATTCTCTCACGGCCAAGCTCATCGCGTAACTTATCATTAAGTTCGTTGATTCTGCGCAATTTAAGACCTTTGATTTTGTAGGACAGCAGCTCTTGTGACATGGCGCAGCAACAGCTTGCCCTCACCTTGCAAAGATCTCTCCCGCCTTCAGATCTGCATTCCAGTTACCTTTATAAAACACCAGTTGGGGTTTAAGGTATCTTCACTACGCTATACCTCGCTTCGTTAAATGGGATACGATTAACTAGTATTATTTAACACTACTACTAACCTCGCTTCTTGACCTTAAGTATCACTCAAAAAGAACAAAAATAACAATGGAACATCCCGCTTTCACTTTAGGTTTACTGACCGCTGCAGGCGGTTTCATGGGCTATGCCCGTAAGGGCTCAGTCCCCTCTCTTGTCGCTGGTTTGGTGTTCGGTAGTGTCTACGGATACGCAGGATACTTGCTACACCATAACCGCGACAATGGTTTAGAGATTGCTTTGGGAGCCTCCTTAGTTATGTTAACCACTGGTGTAGCCAGAGGGATCCCTTCCAGATTCCGTAAACCAGTTCCCCTCACTTTAACAGTCTTGGGATCCCTAGGTTCCTTCTATTACTACAACAAGTACAAGGAATTTTACCCATAGGTAGGTATGTAAGTAAATGAAATACATTTGTTTTGTGTAAGTAAATATTCAATTCAAAGCGCAGTTAATATGTCGTATATTTAATATTATACAGTGAGGGTACTCCTAAAATGCCGATTGTGTTGTTATGCTGTGATATGATTGTTTATTTTCTCATTCACAACAGGCTAATGGAGCCCTTTCTCCCCACAGGCAATTGAGTCTCAGTTTCGACGCTGGCAGCGGAATTCTTTCTTGAAGCAGCTGGAGAAACTGGAGAAAAGTTTGGAATAACAAATGGTTGTTGAATGTCCGAAGTCAAAGTTAGGAAAGCCATTTTTGTATTTGTAGTTATAGTTGTTGTTGTAGTTGTGGTTGTAGTTGTTTGATGATTATCTGGGAGTAAGAGATTTGTTACAAGATGAAATAAGAGTGTGTTTATATAGTTTACAAGAACACCCGTATTATGAGTTGGTCATTACTCATCCACCATGACTGGTCATGAACGAAGGTCATGAAGTTGTTCTTGTTTCATTGCGCCAACCTGTGCGTGACGTCTGCGCTTCATGACCCACCCTGATTGTCGAACCTTAATTATCGCGGTGAATGACTGATTCTGATTGTCGGATCTTCCGGATCTGCGCAGATCGAACAGCGCGCGGAGCAGTCATGCAGCCGGGGTCACGGGAGATGGAAATGCGGTGTTGTCCGAGACGCACCGGTAACAAACCGGACAAAGCCCCAGTTCAGGTCGATTGACTTGGGAAGGGCAACTTCTTGCTTAGTACTAAACAGCGGTTAGCGTGTGATAAGTAGCCTTTGACGAGGTTCTTGGCTATCAAGTTTGCCAATTGACACTCTAGTTCATCCAGTAGCAAATCGTCCGCTTTCGCCGGCTTGCGTTTCTTGTATCCCTGTGCACTTTTGGAATATGCTGTAGCCACTGCTTGTAATTGTAGTACGCTAGGCATACCTGTAAATTTCCAGCAGTTCTTGACTAAGCGTAAGAATACCAATTCGCGTAACAGTGACATTGCTACGTAGAGACCATTTTGTAGGAAAAAGATTTCGTTTTTAGCGAAATTGGTGTCGTACGTCTTTAGGTCTCCGTTCAGTAGACAGCTTACTATGGGCTCATGTACTTTTAGGGCAACAAAATTGTCAGTTAGTTTTTCTTGCCACACATTTACATTCGGATATTGTCTTGTGGTGAGTAGTGCAAAGGGGATTAGAAGGATAAGTATCTTGTCGATTTGTTTATCACAGATGTTTGTTGCACACTCTAAGAGCGCTTCGCTTAGGAAGCTATGTCCTTTCGTGAAATCACTTTCGTAACATCCGTAGTATTCGCCCATATAGTAGTTGAACATAACTAAGTGCTTGGAGTGTAAGGCTGCTAAACTCTGTGCCAATGGCGGTATCTCGTCTCCGCGGCTTTGCAAAACTTTGACCAAATTCTTCATCATGTCTCGATTTCCTAGTAAATGGTACAGTTTGAATTCTAAGTTTGCCAGTAGGTAACATCCCGTCTTTCTGTCTTCGTGCAATTCTGGATTACGATCATTCAGGCACAGATTAAAACTACGATGAATGGCACGACCACACCGTTCCAAGTAGGCATTTTTATCCATCTTGTCATCTTTTACTCGAATCTTGCGTGCTATTTGTAAATACTGGTGAGCAACATAGTATAGCGGATAAACGATCCAGTCAGTCTCAACTTCAGCAATCCGGTTGAAGAGCCTCAATTGTTCGTCTGCCAGGTCAAATATTTTTTGCTTGTCATCGTTAACCCAACTAGCAAACTTCAAATCCATAGTGACATTATATAACTGGTCCAACTTCCCGTCGTTCTTCATCGTCAATCGATATGTATGTGCCTCCTCATAGTTATCATTTTTCAAAAATTGCAATAGGCCATCATCATACCGTTTGTGGATGAAATATGCGTCCAAATTGATAGTAACCATTGCTTGTGCTGATGATTCTTCTGGTATATTTATGTTTCGATGAGCTTTAATTTTTAATTTCGAGGCCGCCGCCCTTTGAAAATATCAAATCAACTTATAACCCTCGATTAACAACAAAAGTCAATTGATGTCGCGAATCGTCAGCAATCCTGTGGAATTGCACAAGCTTTCGATTGTTGACAAGCAGACAGGATCTCGAGATGTTTCTCCAACAAGGTTAGCCCCAGCTGAGCAGGGCAACGCACCGCAATCGCCGCGAAGGCTTGGACTCCAGATCTCACTGCCCATCGAATCGAGCCCTGTTAAGGACACAGAATCACTCGAATTGTCGCCTGTGTCATCTCATACCACTTCCAGAAGGCAGAGTGCTGCTTCGGAACACGATATACTATTCAAGCTTGCAGCGAAGGAAAGAGAGATTGTAGAGCTAGAACAAAAATTACATACGGCTCGTAAAGAATTGCACCTCTTGGAGTCGCAATACCGCTCAACAGTGCCAACGAACAGCCCTTCGAAGAATGAAGTTATCCAAAATTGGTCCAAAAGAGTTCAGAGAACCCTCGATGATGTGAACAATTCACCAAACGTTATCAAGAGTAAAAAAAGTATAAGCAGTTTCTTCAATGCTGAGCCACAACAACCACAGTCCAGAGGGAAAGGTGGATTTTTCCAAAATTTAGTTGACAAGTTCAATGAGTTTAGTGTGGCAGAAGATGAGGAAGAAGAGTTTGATAGAACTCAAAATAAGCAAAAGGACGATTTTTACCTAAAGGAGAAGCTAGATTATGATGATGATGAAGAAGTCGTTAACGAAGCGACTGGTTCGACATTGTTAAACGTCAAGGACTCAAAATTAAAAGATATATATAGGAGGTAAAATTATTTAGATGTGTATCCGATAACCGCTTGAGTTGTCTTCAAGGCCTCATATTTAACTCTAGAGTCTGGGTGGTTCAAAAGTTCCATGATAACGATCTTACCCTTCATTTTTCCCAAAATATCGATACTCTCGGGTAGCAACTCAACAACGTGAGTGATATCGCTGAGGGCAACTTCTAGGATAATCTTGTGTTGTCTATCGTTTAAACCGGAGTCCTTGGTCTCGATCAATAGGTTAACCAAAGTCTTGAAAAGCTTCCAGTTGTCTGACTTGAACTTATCGATATTATCAGACCAGAATCCATTATCCACATGGGAAGGAGACCAACATAGCAATTTAGAGTCCAACTCTGCCAAATACTCATCAAAAGACGTTAGTTCTTTATACTCCTGTTCCAAAACATCTTTCAAAGTTGCCATATCCTGACGTAACTCTTCGTCTGAGTATTTTCTATCACTTAGAGATTGCAAAACAGGCAATGCGTTGCCTAACAGTAACAAATTCTTGATAACAGCTCTGTTGTTCTTAACGTTGGATGAAGTACATTGAAGGATAATCGATATGCAGAGTCTTGAAATTTTCTCCTTTATGGTGACCTTGACGAGCTTCAACAGGTTGAGGAAATCTTGCAAATAGTTCTGAGTTAAATCACTGGCGATCTTGGGGTCAAAAGTTAGCAGCCATATCAACAAAAGCGAGTAATACTGCAATTGAATGACCAAATTGTTTGAATTCGTGGCGACAACCCTGGTGACAGAGTTTGGTTCCAACGCCTGAGCAATGACTTTGAATAACGTTGGTAGGAAAGATTTGTGCGATTGCCAAATAACTGAACGGTATGACTCAACGGCTGCTAGTTCCTGGAGCAACCTCACACACACGTAACTAGTATCCATTAGGTCCAAATTGTTGAGGATATTGAGGAATGGCTCACTGGAGACCAAACTTGCCACCAAATCCTTGTTGATCAATTGTGGTTGAATCAGCAAGTTTACAAGGTTAAACGACGAGATCATCACCGTCTGACGATCACCCACGAGACTCACTTCGAATAACTGGTCCACTTTCTCAGGATGGTTGATAAAGAATTGGATGGTATCATGGGCAAACTGCTCAGAGGAGAGCAACTCAGCCAGCAAGTTTTGCACCGATTTCTTCGAGTCTGCATTGTTCGAAGTCGAAAGCAAATGAATCAATGGCATCATCGTAGTATCATTAATTTTGAAACCAGGTTCCGTAGAGCTAGAAGGCTCATTTGCGTGTCTGATAAGCGTACTTTCGAGAGTCTTTGCATTGGAAGCATCCATTTCGCTGATCTCTGCCGACCTAGCAAGAGCATCCCAGGCAACAGGACGCGAACGAATCGCACTGCGTATGTCGTTAAAATGTGTACTATCCAACAGTATCATCGTCTTGATGAGCTTACCAAGTTGCAATCAAAAGGTATAAAGAACAGAAGAGGTCCCCTTATGAGTATAGCGAGCAGCTTGGAATTTTGCAGCCAGTTTTTTCGGGTAACTTTTGATTATTATACGTTTAAATACTACTTTTTATCTATCTCCAAAGTGCTTTAAGAAAACTCTCTTTCGTATTCCTTTGTCATGTCAGCGTTATCTATGGACCCACACACGGTTTCACACATGATACCGGTGACCAAGTAAGGGTCGATGTTCGAAGCTGGTCTACGATCTTCGAAGTAACCGTAACCTTCCTTGGCGACAGATCTTGGAATTCTAACAGATGCACCTCTGTTGGCAACACCAGAGGAGAAACCAGTCATCGAAGCAGTTTCGTGTCTACCCGTTAGTCTCAAATCGTTATCGGCACCGTACAACTTGATGTGTTCTAGATGTCTCTTGGACAAACGTTCGATAGCAGTCTCAATGTACTTCATACCGCCCGGTAGTCTCATGTCCTTTGTAGAAACGTTGGTGTGGCAACCAGCACCGTTCCAATCGCCCTTCAAAGGTTTTGGATGTAGCGAGATCTTGACGGCAAACTCTTCAGCAACTCTGATCAACAGATAACGAGCCATCCACAGCTGGTCACCCATCTCGATCCCTTCACAAGGACCAACTTGGAATTCCCACTGCGAAGGCATGACTTCAGCGTTGATACCACTGATCTCGAGACCAGCGTATAGACAAGCACGGTAATGAGCTTCAATCACGTCACGTGCATGCACCTTACCAGTACCGACACCACAGTAGTAAGGACCCTGAGGAGCAGGGTACCCACCCTTTGGCCATGCGTAAACTTGATCGTACTCGTCGAACAGAGTGTATTCCTGTTCTAGACCGAACCAGATCTCTTCTCCCTTGTGTGCAGCAAAAAGCTTAGCAGCCTCGTGTCTGTGGTTAAATTTGTTTGGAGTACCATCGTTGTTATAACATTCGCTAAGCACAATGATGTTATCACCTCTTCTGAAAGGATCTGGGTAGAAAGCAACAGGTTTCAAGTACACATCGGAATCGTGGCCTGGAGCCTGGTTGGTTGAAGATCCATCGAAGTTCCATTCAGGCAACTGATCCAAAGCAGTAATAGCTTTTTTCAAAGTACGCCCTTTGGAACGCATGTTACCAGTACCATCTATCCAGACGTACTCAGCGATTATCTTTCCTCTCTGATCCAAATCGAGGTACTTCTGCAAAATATAAGTTTTCTCGGTACCACTCATCGCTGTGAATCTGTATTGTTGGTTATTAGTTGTGATTAGGCAATAGTTGCTTGGCCAATTGTTACAAGAAAGGAAGATCTCAAACACACAGCCACAACCATCCACATATGTAAGCGTTTTATATACTCTTGACACCAGACATGACTCTTTACGGGCCAATTTGCAGAAACCATCACTTGTCATCTAAAAATCAATTACGATATGGCTTTTCGAGCCTGTTGCAGCCTCATTGTTTCTTTTGGGTGTTTACCTCGAGATAAGAGAAGCAAAAATAGGGAAACTGGTCAGCAAAGTGGCTCGGTTGCGCGCATTTCGCACTCGAAGAGCGCCCGGTCGCTTATCGCAAGTAAACAAAGCTGTCGTTTCTTTGTCTGCCATTCACCCGGCCAGCTCGCGCCGGGTGTGCCATTGGCCCAGCTGCCAGCCGGGCAACGCGGCCATCGCGCCCATGGCGATCCAGCCCTGCACCGCGCGGTCGAGGTGGATCTGGTTCGCGTACGTGGCCAGCTTGTTCTGTGGGAAGCGGACGGCCAGTTCGGAGACGATCCTGGGTTCGAACCCTGCCACGAGCGACGTGGACCCGGTGATCACCACGTTGGTGAGCAGTTGCGCGTAGACCTGTTCCGTGGTGGCAGAAGAGGCTGTTGTGGTGGTCGTGGAGGGTTGCTCGGGCTGTAGCTGTGGTTGGTGTCGGTTGTAAACTAGCGAAGCACCTTGGCCACCGCCGGGAGTACCTTGGGCGCTTACGCTGGCGGCTGCTTTCTTGATGGAGCGAGAGAGTAGTTCTCCCAGGCCATCGCGGCTGGCGTAGTCGGGCGAGGCTAGTTGTGGTTGGAACAGGTACTCGCATACGCGGTAGCAGTCGCGTAGTTCCAAGGTGACCGTCTTGTTATTTTTCTTGAGTAGAAAGTTACGTTTTTGGGTTAGTGGGTTGGTCATGTAGTTGTGGTATGCTCCGCCGAGTTGTTGCTGCTGCTGCTGTTGCAGCAGCAGCTGGTCTCGGTGGTACCTTTCCAGCTCTGAGAGATTCTTGTCGCATACTTGTAGCATTGTACTCTTGAATTCGCGAATCCATGTTGCGGAGTTGTACCAAGCTTCGTGGCTAGAGGAGCCCAAGGGCTCCTCTAGCAACTTCGCTACTTGGTAGTCGAGGAAATCCCCTCCGAATCTTGATTTCATTACACCGCTGCGTACTACTGTTCCGTCCACTATCGGGGTCACTGTAGTTCCTCGCGCTCCGACGTCTATGACAAGCGCTGAACTTTTTCCCATCGCCAAGGCTACCGCCAAGGGCTCGACCACTATTTGTAAAGCTGGCACTTGCAATTTGTTTAAGGCAAGGTCGAAGTAGTTTTCTACCACTTGTGGATCGATCTCGGAATGGGTGGCTGGTACGCTGATCACTAAAGGAAGTTCTTGGGGGTCGACTTTTAATTCGTACTCGTAGAGATATCTCCATTGAGCTTCTAGAGCTTCCCAGTTGTATGGCATACCGTTCTTGTCCATTATGGTGTACACTTCGCATTCTTCTTTGGACTCGCATTCGTCTAACATGGCAAATGTGCCAAACACCCGCTCATTGCCCTTTTGTACGTAACTTGAGGAAATGATAGATTGAGGTAATTCCATATTGCTAAATCCAGCTACGGTGGAACTGGATCCATTGTGGATTACTACACATTTTTTCATAGTCATCTTTACTCTCTTTCCCTGTGTTTTTGTTGTTTGTATGGACGAGATTCCAATATATATATTTTTTTTCAATTAGCTTCGCTGTAGCTACCAATACTTATAGAAGACCACGATGGATGCGTATGAAGAGCTCAAGAAAGGGTTGAAAGAATCTTTGCAACAACAGCGAGAACTCGAAGATGAGTTCGATCGTTTGCAACAGGAAATTTACGATAAGGAGACCGAATACCTCTCCAACAAGAATAATAACGTAACGGTTGCCGGTAGCAGGACTACATATGGTGGTAATATCATCAAGGGATTCGATGGGTTCCACAAGACTCATCATGGTGATGCGCAAAATCATTTCCATAACGATGATAGGTTGTTCTCTTTAAGTAGTGCTATCTTTGTTAAACAACAGCATCAGGATGCTTTACAGGATCATATAGAGTAGTTTTTTTAAGCGAGCTTTTTACAAGTTTTACGAGAAAATACAACTGACAATTGGACCAATGCTTAGAACGACAAGATCGATCTCGTTGTTGAGACCAACGGTAACAAGTGTGGTTCCAACTCAAGCTGAACTCACTAGCTCTAATGTGGACTCCCTTTTCTCGGACGAGGTTACTGATACTACTCGGGTTCGGGTCCTTGGACAACCTCCAACGTTAGCATCTTTGGTCGTACCACCCTCAATCGCGCTCTATGTGCGGAAGGGATGTCTCACATCACTGCATGGTTCGCCATCGATCAATATGTCCTATGAATGGATAGGTTTCTGGTCCAATTTGTTACGTTACGGTACGTTGAAACCAGCAATTTATCATAAACTGATTTCTACCACCAAGTTCGATGCGCTAGTGGCTCCAAATTTCCTGTCAAACCGTTTGGGACCTCGCTTGGGTCTATCCTCATCGCCTTTCAGAACTCTGTGCCTGCTCAATCTTGACGGTACTTCCGATTGGAACGTGTGGGGTAAGAATTCCATTGTCGCTTTTGAGGGAAACACAAGTCTCGAGCTGAGACCTCCACGTCTAAACTTGTTCAGGAATCCATTATTCTCCTCGAAGTATCTAGTGCTCAAGGGTCGTGGTAATGTCCTGCTCAGTGGATCTGGATCTGTCTATACTATCCAGTTGAAAGATGCAAGTGATGAGATTATACTAAGATCCGAACATCTGCTGGCATTGAATGGGTCTACGCAATTGGACATCAACGAAAGCATCACCGAGCAGAGTCTCATTCCGCAGGAAGAAGTGAAAAAAGTAGTAGAACCTTTTAGAGAATTCGATATTAAGATGTTCTTTCAAATTTCTCGTGACTTAATTGCCACTCTATGGAACCGTTCCAAGTCCATTTACTCCTACTTGAAAAATGGTCCAACTAAATTCCTCAAGATCAAGGGCCCAAGAACACTTTTGGTACAAAGCTCTTTCAATGTCTACCTCCCAGCATCCAATGTTAACCCAGGCGTAACCACTGCGGCAAAGCTGACCACTCAACCCTCTAAGGACTACTTGAACTACGTTTCTGTCTCCAACAATGGCCAGGTCGACTTCCAAAGCACAGCGGATTTTCAGCAATCAGTCGACAGGATCAAATCTTTGGTTAAGAAATAACCGATATTAACTGATACTATTCATCTTTAAAACTTGTATAAAGCTCATCGCCTACGTACTGAACGATATGAAATTTTTTTATTGTAGATGCTTCGAACAGTCAGCTTTGAACAAAAGATACGATGAGCCATTGAGATCTTTCGAGGACGGTTCTTTAATGTTTATTCGAGCGATACGAAGGCCCGTTAATATCAAAAGGTATTTCTCAAAAATGTCACAAATTCCCGATGCTCCTGCAGCAGCTACCGCTGGCTCGAACAAGGCCAAGAAATCTAAGTTACAAGTGTCCTTGAAGACCCCAAAAGGTACCAAGGATTGGGCTGATACTGATATGGTCATCAGAGAAGCCGTCTTCTCTACTCTGTCCAGTTTGTTTAAGCGTCATGGTGGTGTTACTATTGATACTCCGGTGTTTGAACTACGTGAAATTTTGGCAGGCAAGTATGGTGAAGACTCCAAGTTGATTTACGATTTGAAAGATCAAGGTGGTGAGCTATGTTCTCTGCGTTACGATTTGACAGTTCCTTTCGCAAGATTCTGTGCGATGAACAATATCCAAAATATCAAGAGATATCATATCGCAAAAGTTTACCGAAGAGATCAACCCGCAATGACTAAGGGTCGTATGAGAGAATTCTACCAGTGTGATTTCGATATCGCAGGTACTTACGAACCGATGGTGCCAGATGCCGAGTGTTTGTCCGTGGCCGTTGAAGGTCTGACCAGCTTGGGGATTAAGGATTTTAAAATTAAATTGAACCACAGAAAGATCCTAGATGGTATCTTCAAAGTTGCCGGGGTCAAGGATGAAGACGTTCGTAAGATCTCTTCAGCGGTTGACAAGTTAGATAAATCTCCTTGGGAAGCGGTAAAACATGAAATTACTGTGGAAAAGGGTCAAAGCGAAGAGACCGCTAACAAGATCGGTGAATACGTCAAATTCAATGGTTCCTTGAAAGATATTCATGCTAAATTATCTGAAGACTCGGACATTACTTCAAACGAATTGGCTAAACAAGGTCTTGATGACATCGCTCTCCTAATCAACTATGTCGAAGCGTTGGGAATCGACTCTTACATCTCTTTCGACTTGTCATTGGCAAGAGGTTTGGACTACTATACCGGTCTAATCTATGAAGTTGTCACTGAAGCTTCTGCTCCACCCGAAAATGCTGGTGAACTGAAGAAGAAGGCCAAGACAGATGAAGATGCATCTTCTTATGTTGGTGTTGGCTCCATCGCTGCTGGTGGCCGTTACGATAAATTGGTCAGTATGTTCGTCGAGGCTTCTGGTAAGAAAGCTACTCAAATTCCATGTGTCGGAATCTCTTTCGGTGTCGAAAGAATTTTCTCATTGATTAAGCAAAGAACCGAATCTGCATCTTTAAAACCAACCGCTACACAAGTATTTGTTATGGCATTCGGTGGTGGTAAGGACTGGACCGGATACTTGCCAGAAAGAATGAAGATCGCAAAGCAATTGTGGGGAGCCGGAATTGAATCGGAGTATGTGTATAAAGCAAAGGCCAACCCAAGAAAACAATTCGATGCAGCTGATAAATCAGGTGCTTCTTTAGCAGTCATTTTAGGTAAGGAAGAATACTTGGATGGTAAGCTGCGTGTCAAGAGACTGGGACCAGAGTTCGCAGACGACGATGGAGAAGTCGTCGAGGCCGAGAATATCGTAAAGGTTGTCAAGGACAAATTATCTCAAATTAACGAAGACGGTGTTGACCAAGTTACACGTCTCATCAGAGGCTTATAGATCAACATAATGCAAGGTAAACGATAAAGCACGATAAATAATAACAAATTTAGACTCTAACATCATCATAATTCGTCATACATGTACAAAACTTGAGTGTATAAAACGTGGGACTGTGTTACCAATGACCTGCTGGGTAGGTGGCTCCTTCATTGTCGCGATGAGTGACATCCCAATCACCAGATAGCCCCTGCTTCGTTCTTTTGGCATTCGAGCCATCGTCTTCCACAGGTTGTCTCTTGCGAACGCCAGTGATCGATGAGTTTTCGTGAACATCCAAAACTGCAGTGCTCAAAATCTTCTTACCCCAGTCAGAAGCAGCATTACTACCAGTTTCATCTCTGCATTGCTTCAAGAATGGTATCAAAGAGGTACCACCAGTGCCCTTTTGCTCCTTCTTACCGTGAGTCTTGGACAATCCACTTCTCAAGACACCCGATGATTTACCAGGAGTCTTTTTGTGTGCTTGTAAAACAACGTAACGGGTAACGATCTGAATGTGTTTATCACGGAAGGATTTCAACATGGCCAGACATGCATCATATGCCAGTGTTAATTTCTTGTTGTTGGATTTTAAAACAAAATCTCTGATATTACTCACCAGCGACAGATGCTTCAAAAACTCCCTGTGTTCGCGGGGCATATACTGACGCATATCATTGATAAAGGAATTTTGATTGCTGTTGGCAGAAATAGTTTTGCGATCCTCAGAGCCTTTCTTGCCCATTGGGAAATGCTCAACACTTAAGAGAATATCTAAGGCTTGAATCAGTGAACTTTGAGCATTTGAGCCACCAGCGAATATTTTGTATTCACCTTCTGATCCATATCTGACACCTTTTGGTAAACCAACCTCTGCCATGTTTTTCCAGCCTGCAAGGTATGGCCTAATCCTGAAATAAAAAATATGAGGATCACACATTGCCTCCATCTTCATCAAAACACTTCCTAAATTATCGATCGCTTCGGCGATGCTTTTCAACTCTGATACCACTGCATCGATATCATTGTTTCTGGCGGCCTTGATCGCTTGCAAGCCTGATGTGACGCAGGAACTACCAATCTTTTCTGTCATGACACTAACGATGTAAAACCAAGTTTCGTCCATGCCACCGGTGAAAGTATTAATCGTCGTCAAATTTGAAAGGTCCATGATGTTGTCAACAAGCTCAGGATCTTCCACTATGGGTTTATAATTCCACAGCACCAAAGATGCATACGTTGCCAAAGGAGGTAATCCTAACTTTTCGGATATGATAAGCAGTGGCTTGGCAATGCAATCCGGGAGAGTATCACAGGGCTCGTCGAAACCCCATATATACGCATTTGTAATAAAGCATAGCACCGAGTAAGCCCTTCTCAGTTGTCCCTCATCTTCCAATAATTCTTGCTTGACTTTAAGAACAGGTAAACGATCAACAACACTTCTGATTTTTTTTGATAGTAGTAATGAAGGTAAATTATTAGCCACAGCTTCCCACTGTCTATAATATTCGTCCAATAATTTCGTCACCGGCATCTCTTTGGGTAAAAACCCATTTTGACATAACCCGTATTCCTCTAACGTTGGCAGATCAATATTATTGCTCATATTTATTGAAATCAAATCTAACTGACTTTATGGCTATCAAAGAGTTATTACTTTAGTCTAAAAAGTGTTTAATATCTCAAATAATTTTAATTAATTATTTGATTTATATTATTCATGACATCTCGAGTGAAAAAGGAACTGTCACGAGAGATTGATAATCAGTCACGTGAATTAAATTTATGAACATTATTGGTAGTACTATTTGCAGGTTTTAACGTATAATCAGTGTTTTCGAGATGACTCAGGCTATCTCACAAAGCTTGAGACTCATGTTCTGTGATTATGCTGGAAGTTCCAGAAATCTTCCAAATAATCCGCATTTTGATCGCAGTTTTGTCTCAACACTCGATTACTGTTGGTTCGCAGAATGGATTCAATCCTCTTCTGGTTTTCAACCCAGTTGTTTAGTCTTTTCCATTGCTTGTAATGATCTTCCTGTTCCTGTGCTCGGTCTCTAGCGGCATATGGATCCAATCGAAGATCGACCTCGGCTCTAACGAACGTAGCAGGGTCTTGGCCATACCTCTGATCGAGTTCAGTCTTCATCTGCCCAAGTTGGCCATTGCAGAAGCCTATGACCCGATCCCTTGAGTGCCAGTTAGGGTACAACTCTTCGGTCAGAAACTTGTCGCATTTCTTCTCATTATAACGCCCTTCTTTCTCGTAGTTGTGGTATGCACTGAGTCTTTGTCTCATACTATCATCGCTTCCATATCTCAGCAACCTGAGAAATGAGTCAACTAAGGTCGGATTTACGCATCGCTCACGGGTCACCGTAAGGTGCTTGACGAACGGAACTTCTTTCGGAAACTTCAAATTTGAGTCGAGTAAAGCTTCAGGAGCTGTAATTTCAATTATGTCGTCACTCATTTTGCTGTTTGTCTTAACATGTTGTTGGTATTTGCCATCTTTCATTAAGCAAGATGAGATGCCTTTAACGCTCTTCGCGGCCTAATCCGCAAGGTGGCTTTAAGCGTATTAAAAGTGAAAAATTACAGAAAGTTACATCACGAAGGTTGTTCAAAGACCAAATGCTCCTTTGGCCATGTCTTTTGTAGTTTGTTCCACCACATCGTTGACACCTTCACTCATAGCAGTTGCATAATCGTTCAAACTGTCTTCAATAGCATCGAAACGACTCTCGACTGCACGAGATACGCTCTTGAACATGCCGTATCGACTTGACCTCGTACCGCTTCTGACGGGCCTCTTGCAACCAGCGTGATCACCAGGGTCGTCGGATTTTTCATCGGGCTTTAGAGATATTGTCCCTTTAGCGATTATACTTTCTTCATACTTGGATTGAGGTCTATGTTCGCCGCCGAGCAAAGTGTCAAGTTGTTCTGTGGTACAATGAATGGTTCCTCTAGCCCATTGTAGAGAGTTAACTTGAGGTCTATAAGCAATCTTGAGGCGCGGGTTGTAAAGTGAATCGCTGGCAGATTCTGATCTCTCATCATATTGTTTGTTCAGACCTGTGGCTTGTTCATTTACAACAGAGATTAAGGAAGCCTGGAACTGACCCGTCCTTACAACAATGTCACCATTTCTTAGGACAGACGAGTCCTTTAAAAATCGAGACTGGGTTGCCACTGGGATTCTCATAACCGATATTTCCTTCAAGTCCGGAACAGATAGAACAACTATTTCTCCACTTGTCAATAAGTTCACCAGGACACTTGCAACTTTAACTTCACCGGAGTTCGCCACATGTGGGATGAAAGACAGTGCACTTGCAGCGAGAGGAAATTTGAAAGACTTACGGCTCTCCGAAGACCTGCCTATCTTGACTGTGCGGATATCAGTGGCACCAGAGACTATGACAAAACCAGGGATGGCAACACCATTTCTCAGATCTTCCATCTGCGGAACTGCAGCCTGACAACTTCGACTGACAACTTTAGATAAGGAGTCGATATTTATAATTGGTCCCTCATTGTTAGTGCGTTGTCCTTCCATAAATTGCACACCAAACCTTCCACCTGCCTCTGGCAATACTTTAAATGTTAATAATTCGCCCATGTTTGTACCGCACAGTAATAAAATGCTGGAATAGCCATCGGTCCCGTACTCCATAATCATGAATTCCATAGTTGTGACGTAGCTTCCATAATTCTTGCACAAATCATTGATGTTTCCTGCGTATATGACTGCCGGACCTCTTCTGTCTATTACCATTAAAGTACCCTCCTGGTATCCTACACCTACGAAACCCACGTTGCTGTTTCTTAGTGCTGTGACCTCACCTTTTTGCGCATGCACAGCAGTGATTGGCATGAAACCCTGTCTAATGTTATCTGGTGACCTATCCCTTACATCAACCAGAACCTCTTTGGAATCATTTAGAGAAAATCTCCTGAAGTCCATTTGAATTTCCCTATCACTTGTCTTCTGATCTGGGTTGTAAAATTGGTTTACCTCAAACTTGAATAATACAACGTCGCCTGCCTTTATAGACACCGCAATCT
Organism: Torulaspora delbrueckii; assembly: GCF_000243375.1. Taxonomy (NCBI): domain Eukaryota; kingdom Fungi; phylum Ascomycota; class Saccharomycetes; order Saccharomycetales; family Saccharomycetaceae; genus Torulaspora; species Torulaspora delbrueckii. Next base: position 551,183 of record NC_016503.1, on the reverse strand, counting down.
CCAGCGTATCAGCCGCGAACGAAATGTTGTCGACTTCCAGCCCAGAAGATCGGTTGAGTATGTGCGACAGGTTCATTTCAAATACAGCGCTGCTGTCCAACTCTCCATGAGATGCATCCCAAATTCTTACTGAACCGTTAGCATGACCGGTGGCCAACGCGGAACGCACATCGTTGGCACGAACAGATTTCTTGATGGGAAACCCACCTTTTAGGACATTATCACCGTTCTGTGAAGCAGACATAACGCCCAACCACAGCTTCTTTGATACTGTGGTAGCGACTGCTCGCGTAGCGATTGGTCTCGCCCATGCAATGCTTTGAGGAAACATGGAGGCCTTATATGTGAACGCGCCAGAAGGATATATTTGAGTTTCCACTTCGCCATCAGCTAAAATGATCAAAACAACACCGGGGTCATGACAGCCCGCAAAGTATGGTGATTTACGAGGAAGCGGGTTGAAACTGACTATTGGTGACTTGTTGTTGAGAGGAAATATCTTTTGTTCACGCGTGTTCGCATAATACTTGCTCATATTCTCATAAGAAGTTATCGAATACATAGGCGTGCCGCCAAAATTGATCATAGCCATTGAACCACCTCCTTGTCGACTGTCAGTAGACATCAATAGTGAAGTATACTCCGGATTGCTTTGACAAACCCAAGCAACCTTTGTGATTCGGGGTGCATCCAAAGTGGGCGATTTCTGGAAATTTGGCTGAGGAACATGAACATCTGTCTCAAACAAAGTCCTTGCTTGAATTAATTGACCGCTGTTAGCATCCCAAAAAACTAATGAGTTGTCATCATGCACAGTCAAGATATGGAGAGAGTTTGGGTGGTATAGGGACTGCCTCACTGTAGGTCTTCTTGCCTTATTCGTATCAATCGAGAATTCACCACCTAGCGCTCCGGGTTGAAGTTCGTAAATGAAATGTTGTTTAATGTCGCCTTCAACCAATGAGTATGCTACAGTAACCAGTTCATATGAGATCAACACGGTACCAATATCTCTTGGGTTCCATTGTATAGAAACTACTGGAGAAACACGACTTTTTGGGAAGAATCGAGTTCTCTGGAGATTCTCGACCTTAAAATTGGTCATTTGGTTTCGATCAATATCATAAATAAGAGTGATACCGCTTTGAAGCCCGATCAAAAGCCAGTCTAACGATGGGTCGGTTTCTATGCATGCAATCTTACCAGGACTGAAGACAGAAGTTAGCATTTTCTTGGAGTATAAAGAGAAGACCATGATGACATCCTTGGAATCGATAGCCACAAGGTAAATCCCCTTGACAAACCTCATATGCTTAATTAGTACTTTGCTGTCTAGCGTAAAAACCACTTCAACCTGTTGCTGCCCATAGACATGTATTTCCCCTGCATCAGTAGCGACTGCTAAAAGACTTTGCGTTATATCAAAAGATGTGGTGACAATTTTGCCATTCAATCCATATTTGTTTATCTCTCGTGTGGCAAACAATTTAGAGTAAGGTCCTCCGTTGGCTATTTCCTTGATTGAGAACTTCTTGGAACTTTTGGCGGAAGGAATATCACTTGAGCCTGGCGACGAGTCAGTAGACTTGGAGCGGTCCGACTTAAAGACGTTTAATCGCCTTCCTTTGAACATTCAGTTGGTTGTGAATTATCTAGGTCGGATGGTATCTACCTATGTTGTTATTCTTGGCTACAAATGATCTGCTTCAACAGTTTGTAAACGACATCGCTTAATGTGCGCCTGGCACTGCGCGTGTAATCGGAATATACTCTTCATTAATCTTCTATAAAAATCAAAAATACCTAATTTGAGAAAGAAAACTACATTGACTATGGAGCCCTGGTTGGCACGAGTAATGCTGTTATAAACTCTGTAGCGCAGTATTATAATTCTAGATCGTCGGGCATAAATGAGAAGCCTCTAAATTCTTCTTGCTGTCTTGTATCCAGTACTGAGGGCATCGGAGTCAGTGTCGGAGCTGCAGATGTGAATTCCTGCTCAAAGTAAGATGTATCTTCCGGAGATTTTATTTCAGGCAAGTAGGGTGGTTGAACGCGAAGTTCTAGAATATCATCAAAATTTATATTGCGGAAGAAGGGCTCCTCCATCACATCCAAAGCGTCCCGAGGACCAGCTCCTAGACGCTTCTCGGGATCCTTGGTTAGTAGGCCTTGGAAAATTTGCACGATGTCACCGGCCATATCGATGGGGTACAAAGGTTCATCAGTCAAGATCGCATTGAAAACTTCATCCTCATCATCACCTGAAAATGGTGACTGGCATAATAACATTTGATATAAAAGAACACCAAACGCCCACCAGTCCACAGCTTTGGTGTATGCCTGTTCTTTCAGAATCTCAGGAGCCATAAATTCTGGAGTACCACAGAAAGTCGAAGTTTTGTTGCCAAACCACATTTCGTCCTTACACAAACCATAATCGGCAATCTTGATATGACCTTCGGGCGTTAGCAAAATGTTTTCTAGCTTCAAATCACGGTAGATAACACCGTTCGCATGGAAATATTTGAGTGCCAGAAGTACTTCAGCAGCGTAAAATTTCGCTCTTCTCACGGATAATCTCTGATTTTGAACGTGCCACATCAAATCACCACCACCGATGAATTCCATCGCAAAATAGATCCGATTTTCTGTCTGGAAAGAGCAGTATAAGTTGGTCAAAAACGGGTGTTTGGCTTTCGTTGCTAAGAGGAAAACTTTCTTTTCAGCTCTGGCGCTCTCTATATCATGATTTTGGATTATGTGATCCTTCTTTAGCACTTTAATCGCACACAAGCGGTCTGTATTCTTGGATTTAGATAATAGGACTTTACCAAAGTTACCTTTACCCAAAACTTTTAGCAAAACAAAATCATCCAACGAAACTTTACGACGTTTTGGAGCCTTTCTCCTATGTCTAATTGTGGCATGAGCCTTCTTTGGAGATGACTGAACACTGCCTTTTGACGTGTGAGTTTCCGTCTGTATCAAAGAGCTGCTTTCTGCAGAAAGCTCGGTGGAAACTTGATGCTGTTCTCTTTGGAATGCTTCATCATTCATCTCGCGGAATGGATTGGAATGCTCTACCTCTGTGGATATCGAGGTTTTCTCGGCTCTGCTGAAGGCATCTTCATCCACAATCTGATGTTCGGGTTCAACGCGAACGGGTTCGACTTCTGTTTTAGTTATCTCAGTACGGGGAATAACTGCATTCATGTCGACATCAACATCTTGTTGCAACTTTTGAGCTTCCTCATGCATCAATTGCTCCTTCTGCTTCCAATGATCCCTGGTATTATCGATTTTTGTCTTATTAGAATCAAATGGATTGAAAACTTCTGGTATATCAGAGGCAAATGGATCTAGAGTTCTAGTTTCAGAATCATCATAAGCCTTCTGTGCATTTTCAGTGAAGTTTAAATAGGATTCGTTCTGATCAATGAATGAGTTCAATTTTTTATCAAGGTCTAACTGTCTCTCTGGATGAGGTTGAGGCTTCCTTAAATGGGGAGCGTATACCGGCGTACCACCACCATTAGAGAGTTCTACAGGTTCTAACGGTAGTTGTTTTTCGATATGCTTGACTGGAGAAGTATCTCTAGATACTTTAGTGGAAGCCGAACCTTCAGTTTGAAGAGAGCTAGGCAATCTCTTCCTCTTTTCTTGTGATCTCTTCGTGTCTTGTATCGTCCTCAAAATTTTGTTGGCCATCTCCATAGACATCCCACAAAAATCAGGAACGAGATGAGCACATTGTGTGTGACACATAATGCCACATTCAGTACACTTGCGTACCTTTTGCCGACCCCATGGCAAGATATAACCACAGTGACAACACCATTTAGTACCCCGATTAGAAATGGGTTCGAACCTGTGAGGTATGCGGTGGTTTAATTTGGCTTCATCAGGATCACTATCGGTGGTTGTTTTGGCAATGCACTTGGTCACCACGTTCGTATAACACTTTTTATGACAAAGAAATTTACAGTCCTGACATTGAAATCCAGTGTATCTCAGGAATTCACTACAGTAAGCGCAGCACATGATATTGTAGAATGACTTTTGAACAAAGTGATGACCATGCTGCTCATAAATATCCTCTTGTCTGCTGATGATGGCACCATGACGATGCAACCCACCCATCAAATTTTTTCTTTGAGGCTGAGATGATTTGTTGAAACCTAATGTTAGGAGAATTTGGCCAGCCGGCTCCATTGTAAACCAGGTGTTAGTTGTAACCTTACTGGAGAGCTCGGCTGAATTTGGATCTGAAACTGCACCGACATCCGATCCAGGATGTTGCAGTGTTCTGCGATCGTCCACTGGAATGTTAGAATCCACTGAAGTATCACCTTGCGTATTATAGGTGCTCAAAACTCGGGCATTAACCCAACCGCTTTGACCACTTGTTTGACCAGCCTTCTTCTTTCTAATTTCTTCGGCGATATCTGATAACAGCAGCCACATAACGGCAACTGGGGTGAGCGTATCGTTGATCTTGTCATAAACTGTAATTTCTACTTCATTGCCCTTACCAACTTGAATTTGGAAATCCTCATGCCATCTGTCGTTACGAGATGCTCTGGTCCTAGCTTTTACCGTGTCGTCAATCTTGATACTAACATAAGTGTCTGGCTTTCTGGAGAACATGGGCGATTCAATGTGGTCAACATCTCTTATTGCAGTAACGCCTATGGTGAGTTCTCCCGTCAATTGTTTTCTCCTGAATTTTGGCTGATGATTGAGGGAATCAGCGTCATGTGGTTTAGCTGGATCAAGATCCACATTAATAGCCTGGTACTTTTTAAGCGCTTTGGTCAGCATCTGGATTCTATTCTTGGACTCCATGGCTCCTCCCTCTGCCGCTGAACTACTCCGTTGATCACCATCGATCTGGTACAATTTAGTCAATTTAGCATTTGCTTCCTGGTATTGCCTTTCAACTTGTAGCTTGAATTCCAACTGTTGGAGCATATATTGAATTCTTTGTGATAACGAAGGACAATCGTACTTTATCAGATCTAAACGCGAGAAGATATGTTCATCGGGAGATATTGTCGACAAGTGACGATATCCTTTCGGCCCATTTCCTCGCGAATCTGCAGTCTCCTGCGTATGTGTTTGCCTGTCATTCGAAAGGTACAATTTCCTCAAAGTCTCTTCCAGATACTCAATATTCTGACGAGCCTCACGAATGTTCGTATTACATTTCTGGATGACCATAGCATTATCAGTCCGCTTTTTCAGATTCGATGCACCTTGTATGATGTTATGCTCACGCTCGATCTTTTTTTGAATATCCTGTTCGACCTGCGAATACATTATTGATGTTTGTTTTGTATGCCAAGGTCGATTACTCCCAGGTGGTAGCAGGTTGACCTGGTCCAATGCTGCCTCTATAAAACCCTGGAGTAAAAATTTGATCTACCAAAGCCACTGACAATTAGAAAGTGTTGCACCGCAAATATTAACACGAAACTAACGGGGACCAAATCACGCTTAACTTCTGAATTTATGATACAGATGGTAGTGCAGGAATGGTTGATTGAAAACTGGAAAGATCAAAGGTAACTCTATATGGCCCCAATTTGATGTCTTTTTTCAGCTCCAGGGGCATTCATTTGATCTTTCGACAGCGCCGCGTGAGTCATCTCTTCGTACGTTTGTTATGGGCCCATGCCTATAACACACTCATCCTGATTAAAAGACCAGGATGAGGGCTTTTAGCAGGCGTTGTTCGTCGTTGAATTCGTATTTATGACTATTTGTTACATTTGCACACACACCCAGGCGCTGGGCAAACGTCGTGCCTTTCGAACCATTCTTCTGCGTGTCCTGCATGCATGCCATGGTTGCAGGAAAGACAGAAACTGAACCATTCGTTTAACCTCTCTTTCTTCCTTTGATATGTCTTAGCAACGTCGGCTTTCTCTTGCTCAATGGCCCCGTTCTGACTCTTATTGGTACCGTCTTTGGGGCTCGGTCCTTCGTCGATCGCGTCTCTATCGTATTTCGATTCTACACCACTGATCACAAACGGTAATCCTGTAGTGCCCAGCGGTAAGAGACATATGACGCAACGTGGAAATGGGGTTCCACAATGCGGACAGGCATTCTTACGTCTTTGTTGCGTGAGTGGAGAGGGTGTGTTCGCCATTCCATATTTCTTGGTCTTTGAGAAGATAGCGCCGCCTCTGTGAAGTCCTTCACTGATACCTGATCCTGGAGGCATGTCGCTCACCATTCCTGTCGGAGTGGTATTCTGTGTTCCTCCACAGCTTGTGGTTGGAGTGCTAATATTCTTCTTACAATTGATGCATTGCATGTACATTTGGCGAGGCTTGATATCCGCCCTGATAGATCCGCTCCCAGTTCGTGATAGCTTGGCTCTCAAGCAATCGAATTTAGCTCGTACTGTGAATAGTTCCCAGGAGTTTAGCATTATTCTATACGTTTGGACCCATTCGTCCACTCGTTTATCTCTGAAATACCTTGGACATCCGAATATAGAGATTAGCGCTGCGCTTTGAACATCACTCGTCTTGTCCACGTAGGACTGTAAAAGGTCAATACCGCTCGGCGTTATACCGGTGAGGATTAATCCCTCCAATTCACCATTCTCGATGACAGTTGCAGATGTCCTCTCGAGGAATTTCGTCAGGTCTCTATCATTTAGAAATCTGAGAGCCACCCCGAGCCTTTCGCGCAATGAGATCGCCGGTTCGTAGAGGACATCCCACCAATCATTGTCTGCGATAAAAGCGAATATTACTCTCAAATACGGGTCCTCCAATTCTGAGGACATCTTTCTGCATTGTTGCCTCCAAGAATTATTGCCTGGTAGAACTTTATATGCCATATAACCTGCGATCGCCGTAGCGATTAGTCTTAGCCTCTCTTTCTTAGCAGAAGCTAAAATTTCGACTGCCTTAGCTATATCGCCAAAGAATACCGCCCAGGCAGCAGCCTTTTCATAGCCACCTGTCTTTATTATGATTTGATATTTTTCCTCGAAGTCAGATGGGGAAAGATCCCAACCAGATAAGATCGAACACAGCTTTCTTTGCACCGTTTTCGGAGAGTCTAGGATCAGGTTATTCGGTACCATGTCGCCGCTCGCACTCTTCCTTTTTCGACGTAATCTGATGATTTTTTCCATCTCTTTATCCAATTGTTCATCATTCAACTTTATGCCCTCACGAAATCTATTTTGATTTGAAATACCCTTCAACCCATTCCATATTCCGATCACACCTTCATATCCAAGGTCTACATCGCCAGAAACCATGGTACCGTCGTCAACCGATGCTTTAGCGATTGCTATCCACCTCCATGTGTTCCTGATGTACGCATTATTCTGTAGGGTTTTGGAACCGTCAATCATAGCAACAGTAGCTACAGGGTCCAGTCCGTAACCAAGCATTGCTCTCGCTTTCATGATCACGCTAATATCTTTTTGTAGGAGTTCCTCGGGTCTCCAACTGCTTTCCTGATAAAATGATCCTTCGTCTTCATCTACCATCAAATTTTCAGAGCTAGATTCCTCTACGCTTCCATCGTCCGTCTCTTTAGAGTAATCATCACTTATGTCTAAATCCTCAAAGCAGAGATCTCTCAGAGCTTTCTCCTCAAAATTTGACTTCTCTTCAGTCTTGGTTACTTTAATTTCATTAATATCCGACATTTCGCAATTAGATAACAGGAGTGAATTGCCATTGTTGAAGGACGTTGTGGTGAAGCTTTGAGTAACAGGCATTTTATACACCGTGCCCGACTGTCTCATACAAATTAGGCTCACTTTATGCTTACTTTGTGGAATGTAGTCGAAAGTAACGACTCTATCAAATGTTGTATTGATGTCGTGAACCGTGGATACAAAAAGATCTTCGACATCATTCTCGTCTTCCTTATTAGTCCCGCATGATCCTAGCCACCACCTCTTGATTGTATCACCTCTGTGCAGCGTAGAGAACTCTCTGTTACGATCCGAAGACCAGCGAAAGCACGAGTTCATATATTTCCTCGAAGCAGCCCCAACTCCCAGAAGTTTGTCGAATGTCAGTAAAGGCTCGGCGACGTTCAACTCACTGGAGTTGGACGATCTTATAAGTTTTCTTCTGTCCCAGATTGCCAGAGTTCCATCATCTCCGTATGAGCTAAATTCCCAGCTGTTGAATGGGTTTAGCTTCACGTCATATGAAAGCCGAGTAGGATGCTGGCACACGGGATTTGCCGAACGTAGATCAATCTCTTTGATGAATTTAGTGCTTGCAACTATAAGACCTGTATCGTCAAGAAATTTGGATGAAACAATGCTCTCATTGACACAATACGAGAATGTCGGATTCACAATGGTACTGTCCCTATTTTGATAATTGATATCCCAGACCTGCAACGATGAGTCGTTTTTGTTTCTGTCCAGTCCCATAGAAACAAGCCCATTGCCATTGATTGCCAAAGTATTGATGCACCGCTGCTGCTTGGCTCGGACCTTCATGTCAAATGATTCGAGCTCGGAATTGTCACGCATGATAATATTGAAAAGCCTAATAAAGCCACTCTTCTCGCCAACGGCTACGAGCCCATTCTCTTGATCTGAGTAGTCCAAGCATGTAATTGACCCAAAATCCCTGGCAGTTCGAAGCTTCATAATCGATTCCTCTTCGTCATTTTCCGGATCTACTTTGAAATGGGTCACCTCATCCCTGGTTGGATTAACTGAGAGGTAATCGATCAGTCCATCATAGGACCATGTATTTACCTTCTTGATCAGTCCCATTATGCAGAGCACCGAATGCTTTGATCATTCTAGTGGTCTGCGAACAGGCGCTTTCAATATTTATCTCTTTTCGTTCACTTCCTTAACTGAATGAGTTCGCGCAGCGAAAAAAGATGGACTTTAAATTAAATAAAATGTCAATGTACTATTTCTAAAGTACCATATTAAGAGTCTTTCTCTCTTTCGGACCTAGGTCCTCAACGTCACTCAAACCTTCTTGCTCCATCAAAATCAGTGCCCTGCGCCGCTTGACTTCTACTTTGTTATTTTCAATTATAAAATCGTTTTGAAGACGATCACTCACATTCGAATTCTCGTATTGTCGCATTAAATTAGCCAGTAGAAGACGTGCCTTCCTGATGTTATTTTGAACCGCTCTAGGTGTAGAGGATGCCATTTCCAGAGGGAAAAGGGCAGAGTTAACTTCAGCTTCAAATGATACATTACTATTCTGGGGGCTGATGGTAAATTCTTTGCAGCTTTGAAGTTGCGAGAGAATGATTTTGTCCGAAATTTCACACTCAAGGCTCTTGAAAGCTTCGGAATCAACAAATTTGTTAATTACCATGTTTCGCAGAATGTAATTTTCAGGAGACTCAGTCAATGGCTTGATCTTATCGTTCGTTTCCCTCAGTCTGTTCAAAACTGCTGTTCGCCTTATCGTTAGATTACTTAGCTCTTTGAGACGGCGAAGATCATTCAGTAAAATATCTGTCACCTCGACCCTCTCCTGCAGTTGGCTTTCGTCAAGTAGACTAGATGAATTAGACTCGTATTTCCGCACCAGTGGGGCTCCTCTCTTCAACTCCTTTTTCATGGACCAGTATCGACAAATGTAGTATGATACTTGCTGAGAGTTCGGTATATCAAATAGCTTGATGACCTCACGTAAAATGTCGGCGAACAAATGTGGGGCAATCGGTGTTCCTCGATTGGTTTTCCATTTATCTTTCGGAACAGTGGCTTTTGATGGTTGTTGGTTCATGTTGAAATTTCCTGCCATGTCATTGTCATTGTACTCGATAAAATAGCGTCGTACCTTCAAGATGCTCTCTTTTGGATTGGGCCAGTCAGCGGGAGAATGTCTATCACAAAAACAACTTAATAGGCTTGAAAGGTGAAGTTGATTAGAAGCCACCTCATTAATCGAAGCACCACCAAAGTCCATATAGAGACCAGCTCTCTTAGCACAAGTAACGTGAAATGCAGTGAAACAGCTCTTGTTAGTACATTGTATACAAGCACCCATACGTTGCTTGCAGATACTACAGAGAAGTTTCCACCTTGATTTGCTTATGTTTTCGGTACCTTCGATGGGCTCCATATAATGTAGATTGGCGAAATAGAGTTCTGGAATCCACAGACCGCATATAACATGTGCCCATGATCCAGTGTCCGTTTGTTTAAATGCACCAGTATGACTTGGACAAAAAAGACAGCTCACTTTGCGATTCTTTGAGACTAAGCAACGTCTGCAAAGCCATTGGCCCTCCGGGATAAAGACTATACCATAGCATTCCTGGTGGACAGCAATGTCGCACCCATCGCAGAAAACTATTGCATTGGTATTATCACTATCACCCCCACCGCACACAGCACATGTTTGATCTGTTGAACGTTCCGTCCCATCATCAGCCCCAAATAACTGGTAATGAAGTCGAGTGGTTTGTGCCCGGTGGTCTTCCTCGGGGTCGTCAACCAAAATAGATTTCGGCGGAATTAGTTTCTCAAGATGACTCCATTCCCTTTCCAACACCGTAATCAGCAACTCGAAGACTTCGTGACTTAATTTCGAATCACAGCAGCTGCTGTTCAGAAAGCAGACATACAAGTCATCTTGCTCATCCATGTCATATTCAGACGAGAGGTTTGACAAGTTTTTTGAAATGTGCTCGAGATTTCCCGGTATATGAAGATCACTGCCATTTTCTAATCGAGCCGTAAACTTTGTGAAATATGGAATTCTCAGCTTATTGAGTCCTGATAATCTTTTTCCATCAACTGATTTACTCTTCCTCTCTGTGTGCAATGGTTTCCCTCCATCCAACTGAGAGATTGAAAACTGACATTTCTGAAATTTGTTCAGATTACGATGCAATTTGATCGTTTCAAAGGTTGATTTCCCATTGCAAATTAGTTGCTTTACACTTCTGCTGTTTGCTCCGGAAGCATTCGCTCTACTATAGGCATCATGCAATCGTAATGACCCCTCTTGTTCAGGCGATATGATAGGAAGAAGAGTCTCTTTCTCTAGGTCTGTATAGAAATCTTCAAAATGCTTCTCCTCTCGCAGCTTGGGTCCATCTTCTCCCAATCCTCTTTGCATCGCATAGATCAAATATATGATTGTGCGTTTTTGAATGTAGCTTGATGTTTTCTCACTGCGCTGTTCGGCGGCCCTTGTTTAAAAATGATTTACTCAGTAAGCTAAGAATGTGTCAATTGCATGTCCAAGTCAAACAAGTACCCCTCATTTTCGATAGAAGCTTCGAAAATGTTTGCCTGTCTCAAAGAAGATTAGTAGTTTATATGCATGAATCATTTTCTTTTATAATAGTTAATACAGTGAATTACATTATGACTACAGTATAAATTCTATCAGTTAATTGACCCTGGAGCCTTCCCAAGTCGTACTTTTTAGCATTTTCACTCTTTCATCAATGTATTTGCACATTTCTTCGTACCTTTGCAAGCCATGTTCGGTCTTCTCTATCTCCTCTGCCAGATAGCTAAAATTTGTATGGCCATCCTCGCGACAGATGTGTTCCTTGAAGCTCAGCCAGTTGGCAAGTTCAAGATCGTAGTTACTTAGCTTTTGGAATGTATGATCGTACATCCGGAAATGTCCATGATGGGTTGGTTTGAAGTTGGGGTCGTCCTTGTGATCGGACATCACCTTTTTACCATCAAAAATGAATTCCTGATCTTGAGCAAACTCCCATGGATTGTATTTAGGGAAATGAGAATGAATAAAGGTCACCGGTACGTCACTGAAATACGACAAAAACTCATTCACATCGTATCCATCCTTTCTTCGTTCTTTCCAGAAGAGTTCATCCACATTTGCCAAGTCAGCCGAAGCGTCAGAGAGAGTAGCTTTCTTTCGGAATGTCTTCAAATCTTGCACTAATTTAGACTTGATCTCTGTGTACGCTTTCTTGTATGCTTTGAAATCTAAGTCCAAATCATGTTGTAGCATCGCAACGCCACGAAAACTCCGCTGGTCTTCAGGTACATGTTCGTCGTCAAGAATCGGGACGTTATCCTTTGGATGAGCCCAGTATCCCAAAGCACCAACAGGCGCCCTGAGTTGATAAAAGTACCTTTGAAGGCCATGAGCTGATAAAGCTCTCGCTGCGAGGGCAAATGTATCTTTGTCGCCCTCTCCTGCCAATCCTTGACCCAACAGCGGATAGTAGTAAGACGGTCCATTGTAATTGTAATATAAGCTCAATATGATGGTGTCCAAATGCTTGTATTTGTCGACCAACAGCTGACCAGATTCGGTACCACCGTCGGGTATTGTTCCGTCAAGATCATGGAAAGGAACTTTTGAAATATCATCTGACTGATATAGTTGAGAAGGTGATACGGTATCCATTATGAATCTAGCTCTTCTACTAGAATCCACATGACTGCCAACTATATCATACACTGCGGGATGATGTAACCTTTTCCAATAGTCTGGCCACAATGCCATCCCGTAATCTTCGATAATCTCGGAATCAAAGAAACTGTCAATGGAATTAACAACGTAATTATCAGCGTCTAAAAGTAGAGTTTTTCTGAAGCTGGAAGCCAAGAGTGCCAATGCCTTCAATTGATAACCCTTCACATTTTTCATTGTCTTGGAATCAAATAAAGTCTCCATGAATACACATCGTGTCAATCCAGAAGGATCGACTAAAGGTAAGATATTCTCGCAAAAGCCTGATTCGTGATTATTTCCTGGTGGTATCATTATTTCGATTGGAATATCCCTTCCAGCATTTGCTCTGATAGCTTGAATTGCAGGCATTACGAACATAGTGAACCTCCCACCACCGACGAAGACAATGCCATCCCCACGATACATACTAATAGGGTACTTGGGCATGATTTTCTTTTCCAGGACACTCAAAAAAGATTTGTGCAGGTTCTTCAGCTCATCTTCAGCATCAGGCGTAATTTGGATACACTTGAGAAGTTCGCTTTTGCTCACCTTCTCGTCATTCTGGGGTACTCCGACATTGAGGTCCCCAAGACTACAATCGTCACCCTTGCTCCTATCCAATTCGCCTTGAGGGGACAACTCCCGGATCTGATTCATTACGGATCCCAAAGCTTCACGTAACGTTCTAGCATCAAATGGTTTGTGATCTGGATAAGCCGGCTCAGAATGCGGTGTAGAATCCCCAGCATATGATGTACTGGAAGTCAAATTCGAGGGGTTCAACGTTAGGTCGTAATAATCTGAGCTCTTGTGTAAAATCATAATTGTCAGCAGAAGAATAACCAGTACTCCAATTGTAATTCGCGCAACTTTCCCGTTCTTCCTACGAACGAGATGGATGGCACGCCTCATCTGGGTCTTCACACTGAACATTAAGTGTTGAGCGGCCTGAGAAGTCTTGAATGAATAAACGCCTGCTTTGCTCACCCTTGGATAAATATGGTTGAAAGTTTATTTACGCTAATATACGCCAAGTTAGGAGCGGCTGAATAGAAAAAATGAAAATCATACCAATTATCGCTTAGTTAGTAGGATGGACAAAGAACGTCAAAATTACTCCGTTTGTTTCTCAGCATAACGCTGAATTAATATTCGTCGATCATAAATAATCGAGTTATCATCGAAGCTTTGTTTACAGAGTATATACCGATCATCTACGAGCTTTAATTTTTGACTCACAGACGTCTTGTGCTTCTCTATGAATTGAAGTCTAAAAGGTAATCAGGTCGCTCACCGCTGTTGAACATTAGTTTTGCATTATCTTCTGCTTCGATAAGATTACCCGACAAAAATTGCTGCAGGTCGTCATTAACTGGGAATTGTTCATCGTTAGTGGGCATAAAACTGATGAGTTCATTGAAGGAATTTTGCCAACGCTGAGGAGCTTCTGCAGAATTACTAGGATGGGGCTTACTTCTAACATCGATGATCCTCTCTTCTTCACACGCATCGGCCCCCGTACCGTCGCTCGTAGACTCGTAATCAGCAGCCTGCGAGGGCTGTCCTGTCCCTGATATTGATTCGTCTCTTTCTCCTACCGGTTGCTCACTTGACCGCCCTGACGCTAGCTGTGACTCCTTATCTTGTAATTCGCTAATTTTTGTCAGTAGCTGTTTCTTCTTTCTGTCCTGTATGTCAAGAACCTGCAGTAGGTACTCCAGGTATTCTACTGTTTTGTTCAGAATGATGCCCTTGTTTGGTTTCACTTGTTTGCCATTACCGTCATAATTTAAAAGCGAAGGTGGCACAATATTGCCTAACTCCTTTATCTTCTGCTTGATCAACTCTCGCCTTCTTCTTTCAACCGCATTGTGGAACTCTCTCTTACGTCTCAATCTTTCTTCTGTCGTCAAATTCTTCGGTACGCTTGCCGATAAGAGTCCTTCTGCATAAACGTTACCACTGATGGATGCATGCCGCGTCCTCGAAGTACCCAATGGACCTGGTGTTCCTGCGCTGCCATTTCTCAGGGAAGTCGAGAGATAGCTTCCCGCTCGTACGGACGACGAAGGTGATTTGACAGACGGCGAGTAATGTGCAGACGTAGGTTGCATAGTAGCAGACATGTTTAATGGTTGAGGTTGGTATGAAAAGGAGGACCCATAGTTTGAGTCAAATGATTGTAAGCTAGACCCAAGAGATGAACTTATATCATCGGTGAAACTCAAGAGCGATTCGTCCTTTGACCGGCGAAAAAGCTCTGGAGGCAGCATATCTTCAGTCTTAATCCCTGTCAACTGTTGTTCCAAACCGCCATTGTCCTGGAAATCATATGCAAAAGATCCACGGTACTGTGGATTGGAAATTGAGTTTCTCGAGCCATCGGCGTTGAAAGCCGCAGCGGACGTTGCAAACTTGTCATCTATGAAAGAATTTGACGAGCCTAGCTGTGAATTGTTCACAGACCTATACGGAGACTCATTTTTAACATTGCCGTTACCATTCATATACAGTAGTTTCTCATGCTGCGTAGCAGGCGTATTACTCGAGTAAGCATGCTCCTGCGGAAGATCATCCTCGAAACCCCCTGCAAAGGTAAACTTACCACCATTATTATCCGAGGACATATGCGATTGGCTCAACAACGCGTTCAGCGTTCGTTGTTGGCCATCTCCATTTATACCGTCCATCACGAAATATCTCCGTCACTTCCTCGAAGATTATCACTTAAAAACTCGTGTAATTTGCTACCAGCAAATCCTGCAATTCAGATAAACCAGTACGTTGCGTACCCAACGAAATAAACCTGCCAGCTGGCTTACCAATGCTGTTTCGGACCTCACCAATAGCCAATGATCACATAGGACTGGTAAGTCAAGCGAAATAGACCTTATAGAAGAGCATGTTACCCGCCTTAGAATGTAATATCCTTTTAAGTTCTAAGGGACCATCTAATTGTTTAACAGATGAGTCTTATCAAGGCTACTTAAAAAGTTGTTTGGGAGTTTATGACAAATAGTAGGGAAGAACAGGTTCATTCGCTGCGGGATTCGTTGAACAAATGGAATGAATCGCGGACTCAGCATTCGCAAGGATTTAATGAGTCTGCGAAGACTTTGCTGTCATCATGGGCAGATTCGGTGAATACAAGGGCCCAAGACGTTTACCAAAGGCTACCGTTGTCAAGGCAGGACTTGGTGCAAGATCAAGAACCTTCATGGTTCAATTTATCGCGAACTGAGAGACTTATTTTGTTCGTGTGCTTCATACTGGGCTCGATTGCATGTTTTACCATCTGCGTCTTTTTGTTTCCAGTGCTAGCAGTGAAACCTAGGAAATTTGGGCTGTTATGGTCGATGGGATCTTTGCTCTTTGTGCTTGCTTTTGGTCTGTTTATGGGTCCTGTAGCATATCTCAAGCACTTGACTTCACGAGAAAGACTGCCTTTTAGCATATTTTTCTTCACTACTTGTATTTTGACCATATATTTTGCAGCTTTCATGAAGAGCACTTTATTAACCGTTCCCTGTGCGATATTGGAATTGATCGCGTTGGTCTATTATGCGATCTCATACTTTCCATTCGGTGGTACTGGTTTGAAGATGATGAGTTCCGTTGGTATTAATACTGCCAGAGGGGCACTACACATATAGTTGTTCATTAATTAGTTGTTCGTATGTGTGTTAAATAATTCTTGCAATCATTCTTCGTCGCTCATCAAGGGACGAACCTCATCGTAACTTGGAGGCGATGAATTGATCGACACACCACCGTCAAGCCCTTCTGAGGAGCTTCCTTCGCTAACATCACCCTGTACAGCGTTCCTGGCTGAAACAGAATAACCTTTCTTGAAGATGATTGAAGCTTGCGATGGTTCTTCTAGGCCGTTCGATTGGCTGGTGAGGCCCAAGTTAGAGTTCCTCGTATTCGGAGATCTGCTCAAATCAGCTCCACTAGCTCCGGGAGTTGTGCTTAATAACTTGTCTAGGTTGTTGAACCTTGGGCTGGGGTCAATCGACTGGGTTAGCGTCATTTGGGGTGGAATGATTGCTTGCGAGTCCGGTGGTCCAGCAGCAGAATTGCTACGCGATAAGTTTATTTGCTGAATGGATAGCTCATCGGGATCATAGTTAGCACGTACGTTAGGTGAACCGATTGGTGACATGACTGGTGATTGTACCGGTGAATTTGGGACTGAAATGGCTTCCTCAAAAGTTGGTGGTGCAGTCTCCACATCTATCTCTCCAGCCAATTGAGAGTTCGTAGCCATATCATAGGTAGGAAGATCCATGTTACCACTGTTACACAGCTCGGAGACTATGAATATGGGAGTGTCAATCAATACTTCATAATGTCTTAATCTCTTGAGATCCCTGTCATCTGGTTTGCTAATCCGGAGCATGAATTCCAACTTGTGCTTACTATAAATATTGCTGAAATGTAAGCTACTCAAGTACAGACCTCGTTTCGCCACATTCAGATTAGTATGAAATTGGACTGGAATTCCAGCGTTAGTCCGTATCTTGGTCTCATGGAATTTCTCATCAACTATTGGCTGGGCTTGTACTGGTTGGCTTACATCAGAAGTTCCTTTTACTTGTGACGCTAGTGAGTTTTTTCGATTGGCAAGGAAGCCTATCACACCACTTCGGTGACTTCCACCCGCTTGCGATCCGATCTCAGGGTTGGGTACGCTAGTGTAAATGTCAATACCGTAGGGCGGTACTGTTCTAGCTGTCTTCTTGTTGAGATCCTCATATTTTGGGAATTCCAAAGTTGTTTCAATCATAAGCGGCTCCGTAATACCTATGCTTGGCTGTCCATTATCGCCCTCAGCCGAACTATAGGCTAGCAAATTTTCATCAACACAGTTCTGCACTATTTCCTCTCTAAGAGCACGAGAGCCCTTTTCGCTTGATCTCACCTCTAAGAGCGAAACAGTACGCTCTTTCTTCCTCTTTGAGGAGAAGTCACTGAAATAAGGATTATATGGATCCTTAGCGACGGGATCAATCTGATCGTATTCATACTCATAATTTTTGCTCACAAATGTGATTTTTTCGACTAGGCTTATCTTCAGCCTTTTCAGGCACACGTTTTTGCTCATTGGTGCTAGCTTGATCTTAACGGGCACTTTGCTTCCGAGAGAAACGTATTTCTGGGCAAATGAAATCTCGTATGACAACGAGTTAGCCCACACACGATTTATGTAGACAGGCTTGTTCGCAGTTGAGATGGATACCAGAGGTGGAGTTCGCACCACATCGAGTGGATATTCTGCATAAATTTCTTTGGTCTCATCATAAACCTTATTCTGTACTGGATTTGTTATGTGCAGATTATTTTTTATCTTTTTCAAAATTGAGTTACTGAACCTTCTATGAGTTGTGTGATCGGTTTCTTGTATCTTTATTGGCTCCGACGGTTCCTCCTGGTTATTTCCTGTCGAGGACTCCTGTCCTTCAACATGCGCAATCTTTGTCGCAACACGGAATCTGTAGTTAACACGAGCTGATGGTAGATACAGTGACTCAGGAATGTGATTTGAGAAAACAACTGGTATGATAAATACGTAATCACCAGCTTGGAAAACTTGCGTTTTGCGGAGGTTCACTTTCTTTAAAAGTTCGGTTCTTGTTTTGTTTTTGTCTAAATAGAACCTGTTCTCATCCGATATATTCTTGAAAAGTCTCATCGGTCTAAGGTTTCTATTGTTCTCTATAATTCTCTCTTCCGATGAGACATTCTGAGGTACAAAAAGGTTTGCATTCTCAGGATTTAAATCCCATTCCATTGATCCAGCACAGTAAAATTCCTCATAGAATGACTTGGTCGGAGGCACACCGTTGTGCCAATGTACTCTAACTCGTAAACACAATTCACCTTTGATATTGGATAGTGTAGTTTGTTTATTCAAACTCAATACGACAGCTATTGTGTAGGTAGCCATTGAACTATCGATTTCGAATGTAGGTGTGACAGGTGACGCAGTCGCCGAGTTTTTAGCACGTTGACCTTGATTGTCCGCGTAATCGACACCAGATTCTCCATTACCATCTTCTGAAAGATCTGAATCATCGTCGCTTATGGCACTCTCTTCATTAGCCAGTTCCGATTCTAATGACTCCCGTAACTGTGATTCCGCCCCAGTCGGAACGTCGCTCGAGGGTCTATCTAACGAAAACTCAGGCTCTATCTCCATAGCCTCCTCTTCCCCGCGCAACCCGTTCAACCTGGCTAAATACTCGTCATCGTTCGACGACATCGTCGGTAAAAAGACATGATCTCCGCTAGTTGCGACAGTCAGTCGAAGATCGGGAGTCTCAGATATGACTCTTGACAGGAGCAGACCCCTGTCGGTGAGATACTGTGTTAAGAATTCTTTCCCAAACGACTGCAGAGACTGTGAACCAGCAGAGCGACTTGTCATTGAGGAAGTCGTCGTAGCAGAACGAGGAATATATTCGTCAGGACCTACATCAGATCCTTGAAACGAAAAGGAGACAGCCATCTCTTCTCCATCGGCAGCGGGCATAGCATAATCCCGCTGACTTCTCGATTTTGAACATGCAGTGGCTTCAGGAACTGCTAAACTTCCCCTTCTCGTGGAACCTCCACCACTTATACTCCCGGTAGAATGGTTTTTCGGCAGATTAGACGATTCTTCCTGTACCGCTGAATTGCTGCTGCCGAGTATGGAAAACAGTGCGTTCTTGAAGGTTGATGATCTCCTTCTCATGCCCGTGTTTCTCACCGGGGATACAGATCGTGGTCCAGCACCCGGGCTACCAGTAAAAACATGATCTCCTCGCTCTCGTGCGGTTGAGGAGCTTGTCGGGATAGGTCTCGGCATTGGATAAGGCATCCTACCTCCAAAGATAACAACGTGTTCAGCTCAGGTATTCACAATTAAAAGTTGACAAAGTATCCGCAGCACAGTGCTTCTCGCAATTCAGACGGACCGCAACTGAAACAGCACTTGTTTTAAAGCGATTTACAACAGAGTAGAGCTCTTAGTGTGCCCCTTTGTGTTGTTTTTATTTATCAACAAGTTCTGGTGCCACTTTAATGGCCTCCCCTACCCATCTCGATCGAGTTTAAATTTTGGCACGAGTCGAAAATCGAACCGGCGCTCATCGATATAGTTATGAAAATCTTTCAATTTGATAAAATGGCTTCGATCTTATCAATCTGCTCTTATTGCCGGGCTGCTAGGCCATTAAACGGCTTCTTGAACTGTCTTCAGGTGTATGACAGCCCTCGAAACCAGGTAGCTGTCTCAATTCGTTGTTTTGTGTTTACGAGTCTACCACCCGTCCCGGGCGACCTTTAATATAAACCTATATCTCATAGAATACATAACTTGGACGAAATCTCGATTTAGGCTGGATAGGTAAAACTGTGGTTTAGAGCGGCCATTGAGTGCACTAGGAACAATGGCTGGTTCTTCGTTGAGAAGTTTCATCAAAGATGTACGTAGTGCCAAAACTGTGGCCGAAGAAAGAGCGATTATCACCAAGGCTTCTGCAAAGATCAGAACCAAGTTAAGAGACGACCATTTGCCGCAAGAGAAACGCAGAAATAACATTCAGAAGCTGTTGTACCTCTATGTTTTAGGTGAGAAAACACATTTTGGCCAAGTTGAGTGTATCAATCTCATCGCGTCTGATGATTTCGCTGACAAGCGTTTGGGTTATTTAGCAGCCACTTTGCTGCTGGATGGGACGCAGGACTTACTGACACTGTTGACCAATCTACTAAATAATGACTTGAGCCATCCCAATAGATACGTCGTGTCCCTGGCATTGACTACCTTGGGATTCCTAAGCTCTTCGGAGCTCGCACGTGACCTATACCCGGACGTTGAGAATATACTGAACAGGTCCAAAGACCCATTCCTGGTCAAGAAGGCTTTGCAGTGTGTTGCCAAACTCATCTTGAAGGATGCTACCTTGTTGGAAGTTTTCCAACCCCTGTACTTGGTCTCACTTTTACAAAATCGTTCTATTTGCACTCATGGCGTTCTGTTGAGTATTACCAAGGTATTGCAATCAATACTGTCTAGTTACCCACAGTATCAAAACAGCATCAAACAGGAAGACTCGACGGCCGATGTCAGCGGGATTGTCACCGAGTTGGTTCCTATGATGCCCGAATTACTCACCATTTTGCAAAACTTGAATACTAAAAATTTCGAGCCAGAGTTCGATATCCAGGGTACTAGTGATCCCTTCTTACAATGCGAACTGCTCTGCACGTTGAGAATGTTCTTTCAGGTGTGTACCAGCATTTCGGTTTCCAGGATAGATCAATACGTCAATAAGTTTGGAGACCTCCTTACACAGATTGCCACCAACACTGATGGCAGCAAAAACTGTGGTCAGGCTATATTGTATGAGACTGTGAGAACTATATTTTCCCTGAACATGGAACAACCTTTGAGGGTGCTTGGGATAAACATTTTGGGTAAGTTTCTCTCTGGTAAGGACAATAACAGCAAATACGTTGGTTTAAACACTTTACTTCATGTGGTCCCACAAGAGCCAGCGGCTGTACAAAGACATAGAAAATTTATTTCACGTTGTTTGCGTGATCCTGATACCTCTATCAGGAAAAGAGCTTTGGAGTTGAGTTTTGCTATCCTAGATGAAGCAAATATTAAAGAGCTGGTTGAAGAATTGATTGAGTTCCTGAAAAAAGCCTCTGAAGACGATAAGAGTTTAATCGTTTATACGGTCGAAAATCTCGTGACAGCATTCAACGTTAACCAGAGCGTCGATCAGAATTGGAAGTTGGAGACTCTTGTCACAGTTCTCAAGTTGGTGGGTCCTTTCATCACTGCTGAGCCTGTTAGCGATATTCTCATTTCCATCAACAATGCTACAGATTCGCGGCATAGGAATGAAGTGGTGCGGGACATGCTCAAGATTTCGCTAGATAAGTCGAGGCAGGACGAAGTAACGGAAGACAACGTGGGATGGAGGATAGCTACAATATGGTGTATCGGAGAATACGGTGGGGCAGTACTACAAGGTGGTCAGGATAAAGTAGTTTCGGAGAGCTCTTTATCAGAATATCTAGTTCAGCAACAGAAATTGTGCGATAAGAGTGAAAATAAAATTCTGCACTACATATTAACGGCAACTTTGAAACTTTCAACTCATATAAACGATCCCGGCTGCATAGAGGCTCTGAGGCAAATTGTTGTCTCTCACACAAAGGATGCTGATTTGATGATTCAAACAAAGAGCGTTCAGTATGAAGTAATCTTCAGACAACCTTCATCTGTAAAGAAAGTCATTTGTGAAGCGATGCCCAAATTTGAGAAGAAGGTGGAACCTGAAGTTCCAAAAAATCTCGTAACTCTAAGCCGCACAAAATCCGCGCAACAAGAGCCTCCTGATGTGCTCGATCTCTTAGGTGATGATGCGGGAACGAGTTCTGGGCCGGCAAAAAGCGCTGACTCCCAACCACAATCCTCACCTGCCGATCTTCTAGCTGACATCTTTGGGACTGATGGCAATGGCATTATTGACGCCACTTCAAACAAAATCAATGCCCCACAGACTTTACAGATACCACCCGAAAGTGTCAAGGTTCATGAAAGTGCATCAGTGGATTGCTTCGTGAGATTGGTATCATGCAGCATGGGCATAGCACAACTGGAACTATATCTGAAGTCTAAGGAGAGCATTCAAAACTTCCAAACATTCTGTGCCGTTCCAAAAACCCAAAAGTTGACGCTTAGTCAAATTCATCCCAGCAATTCGCTAGAGGCAGGCCAAGTGGCAAGGCAAAATCTCAAGATTACTGGCTCTGGCAAACTAAAATTGAGAATCAAGCTAGACTTTATGAGACACGGAACAAACGATAACCAGCAATTCGATCACAAATTTGATCAAACTTTATAAAAGCCGATGGTGTGTGTTTTCAAAGTTGCACTGTTATGAAAGTGGTATATACTTTAAAATCATTCTAAATGTCTACTTAATGAATTTGAGCACCAGTAGTCTTACCAGCGGCTTCATTGACAGCACTTCTGATGTCATCTGACTTCTTGTTCTTAACAACAATGTATCTATCGCTGACTGGAGCAATGATTGTCTTGTAGATAAAAGTGGCACCACCAGTTTGAGGCAAAGCTAGGTAGAGTAGGAAAATAGTCTTGAGGAACCAGTAGAATGGGATCAAGTACAGGATAGCCTTGGACCAGAACTCAATAACGTTCAAGAACGCAAAGACAATCCAGTAGGTCAAAAGCTCGGTGTCATCCTGCTTGTCAGAAGTCTTTAAAGCAAAAAGAGAGAAATAAGCTGGAACGGCAAAGCCGGCGATGTTAGCCAAGATTTCACCAATCCCTCCGACGTTGATGAAAATTAGCAAAAGGTAAACAAAACTAGCAGAAACTGCCAAGTAGGACTTTGGAAGTTTAGTTTTATCTTCCAATTGCTGCAAAACGTTATTTCCGGCAAATTTCTAACATAAACGTCAAAAAATATCGTTAGTCAATGAATTCTGATCCGCTCGCTATTGTGTAGGGAACATACTGTGTCGAAACTTTTCAATTGAGATTGAATGCTGGAACCAATATCGGACATGTTTAAGGTCTTTCTTATATGATTTTATCTTGAATGCCTTCTAACAAGTTAACAGTATTTTTCAGATATAGGCACTTCTTCTTTATATATCCCTTTTTCCCTTCAAAATTTGCTACATGAAATTTCGCAGAAACATCAAAGATATATCACGTGATTGTAAGAACATTGAATAGTAGAGAGCATTCTTTGGACTTCAGAACCTTGGCTCAAGGTAATAGCTGATTTGGCCATATCTACGAGGAAACATAGATTCGCCTCGAGTTGCTTCAGCGTGATCAAACATTCTTGTTGGGTGCATGCTTTTTTTACAAGTAATCACAAATCAGCGGATTTAGCTCAGTTGGGAGAGCGCCAGACTGAAGAATTAACTTCGGTCATTTGTAATCTGGAGGTCCTGTGTTCGATCCACAGAATTCGCATTTATTTTTTTAAGATTTATAGATTATATGTTGATTGCATTATAGTAGAGCCCACAAAATAACTTATGTTGCTTTACATAGCTTTCATTGCTATGTCGCTCGACCACCTTGACTGTGGTTCGATAAGCTATTCCCTTTGATAATCATGTTTTTTTCTTGAAGTCCTGCTGTGTTCGCAGAGGTGCAGACATACTAACGCAACTAAATATAAAAACGAAAATAACACTCATAAATGTTAAAATGCAGATATGTAGTAGAATAAATCAAACTTTTAATACGATCTCCTTGATCGTACCACCTTTAATGTCAATATCGTCATCATAACTCCCTTGGATGCTGACTAAAATGAATCTTGTTTTTCTCCAAGCGGTTGAATTCTGGATAGAGTCGTTGGAATAGCAAGCAGTATCATTCAATTTCAGAGCGTCGTAATCGATGCTGAACTCCGTCTTATTGCTAGGAAGTATCTCAATCAGGGACTTGTTGTAAACTTCTTTGAAGTAAGGCTCAGATGGCTCGATAGAATAGTTGTCCAGTATCTTGACGAAATGCCTAGAAATCATCTTGGATTTTTTCAGATGGTCGACTAAACTTTCCAAAGTCTCTGTTTTCCAGTTTAACATCGTTCTAATGTCGTCATCACACTCAAAATTACGCAGCTCGTTAGTATCAATACCGACGTCTTCGAGTACTTCTGAGGCATCCTCACCCTCAATTTTTTGCAAATCCGAATGCTCCAGCACTTGAGTTAAATTCGACACAAACTTCTCCACTTCGTAAGTATGTGGTAAAATCGAAATGCTCATATTACGAGCAGGTCTTTGGCCCCATAAAATCATTCCGCTCTTGATTTCTTGCAAATTGTCCTCACCTAAATCTATCAACAATTTGCCTTCGTCATATTTGTAGGCTGGTTGCCAATGGGTATAGTTATTACCATCAAGTGCTGAGAAAGGAACATCACCAGGAACACCAGCGGTGCAATTCGTCACCTGCTTACTTTCGGCGATATTGCCCTCAACGTTTAAACCTGGTTTGAAGAGTGGTAACACCAGCTCTTCGCCTGGATTGATGGTGTAGTAAGTACCAAAAGCGCTTACGGGTCTGTCTCCTTCACCTCCCTCAATGAAATTGTTGAAGCAATCATCATGGCCGCTGCTATTACCCCCCAAATAGAAACTGATATCCTGGTCACGAATATAACTTCGATCAGGAACCTTAACCCTTATTGGTTGATCTCCAGATTTATGAACAATGGTACCGTTATTATCATCTATGATGACATCGAGAACTTGATTCATGTATTTGAAATTTCTGATGGCGATACCCCCCGGCAAGAGCGGTAATTCCACGGGATTGAATTTCAATAGACGTGAAATCTTTTTTGTACTCGAATCCACTTCATAGGAGTACCGTAATCCCGTCAGACCAAATAAAATACTTTGTAAAAAGCCACCATTCGCAGTTAAGAAGGGGAAGGCTGGTTGCGTGAGACCGTTGGTTAGAAAGTTGTCATCCGATTGTTCACTGAACTGTGCAAACGGTGCTCTGAGATATGGTAGAACAGATTTGTACAAGTAACTTTGAGACGAGGAACCATGGTTGAGTAAACCAGCTGCCGCGGCAACAAAGACTGGATAAGTCATGGCTGGGCCAGATGCAGATTGACGCTCGGAGTAGTAGTACAAATCCTTGATGGCACCGTTCAAGATCGACTCATCTGTAATGTAACCAAGAGGATAGACCATGAGCGGGACATCAGCCTGCTTAATCTCCACTGAACTGTTCATTCCTGAATACTCTAGTGTAATGTTAGAGCATGATCTTGGGATATAAATTTTTTTAGCGATATCAATCCATTTAGGATCCACGTATTCTCCCAGATGATAGCCTATATCGGTTGCCCATTTCAGTAAAGTCTTAATACCGGCGTTCGTGAATGCACCATTATTAACGTGGTTAGCGAATTCGTCAGGGTCGGTCAGATTGTAAGTCTCATACTTGCCCAAAGTTTCATTGAACTTGACGTAAACCGTGAAGAACTCGGCTGCATCCCTTACCATGGGCCAAGTGGTGTAACGCAGATAGTCATCATCAACACCTTTTCCGCCATTCATATAGATGGAGAATGATGCCAATGCAACATCGACATTAATGTGATATTCATAATCGATACATGGTCCAGTGGAAGTACAGTTTGCGTATCTTCCCGAGGTCCATGGATACACTGCACCTGGATACCCATTCTCCTGAGCGTTCAAACGGGCCTGTTGATGCGACGCGTTTCTGTAATTGTTCATGTTCTTTGCAATATCCGGGAAGAAGGGCAACAGGGCAGGTTGCATCCAAATATCAGCATCCCAAAAGACCATGCCTCCGTAGGAGTCTGAAGATAAACCAGACACTGGCACTGGTAGCCCTCTATCTGCTGATACGTTGAAGGTTCTGGTATTGGCCAAAAGATGGTACAGGGAAGACCTTGCCGTCATTTCAAGTAAAGCATCTGATGGAATTTCGATGAAGGCATCGTTATAAATAGCCGCCCATGCTTTTGTATTGGTAGACATCAATTCGTCGTACCTACCACGACTGCGAGAAGAGACACTCTTGGCGAACTCGATGTTGGAGACGTTATGGGCACTATTTGTATTGAACTCAGTAGACATGATCCCAACATATTTCTTGACGGCAATTTTGGGGTTTTCACGAGTTAAATTGGCGTGTGTAGATTGCACGATCTTTTCATCGGTTGAATATTCTTCAGACCACGTAAAATTGGCAGAATCATCCGCTGTGGAAGATGAAAATACTGCTGCATTGGAGTATGGAACATTCTCGGGTTCAACGATCATAAATATCCCCTGGTTTTCCTTATCAAACCCCAGAGATTGCAAAACTGTGCGATGAGAAGTACTGAAATCCAACACATCATAAACGTTGACGTCCATGTAAGGAACTTCCGGCGGTAACCTATCGAGATTGAGCGAGATCTCAAGCGACATCATCCCAAGCGCGTAATGTTTCTTGTGTGTAACAATTTCACTTCTCACGTTAATCATACCGTCGAGCCAGTCGAGCTGGGTCGTCACCACACCGTTACGCATGGACATGTTTTGGTTATAATTGGAGACTTCATCTAGTGAAACGTTTTGCGGATTAAACCAAACTGAATCATCGTCAATGGTGAATTGTAAATTTGTCCACTGTGGTATGCTAGAGATTACAGTTGTATAACCCTTTTCATCTAGCTCTGGGAAATTGGTAGAATTCAGCGATTCCTGTAAACAGTAAAAATCAGAGACAAACGCTCCCGCATACCTCCGATTTCTAAGAGGCCAACCATTATTTAGGGCCCCGGGAATCTCATCACCAGAGCCAGTCCAAAGGTTCAAAGTATCCTCCGCGTACCCAAATCCTATATTTGGTATACGCGAACCTATGTACCCATTGGACACATAGGGTTGTTTGGAATAAGTGTTGGGGTAGAATTTGGTAGAGCCCAGGATCATGTTTTCATCATCATAAAGTGAAGCTTCAAAATCATAAAGCAATTCGTAAAGTTTCTTCGATGATTTTCTTGCATTTTCGTTACAATCCAATGTATGATGAGTTACAGTAGGCTTTATTGCACCAACCTGTGGCTCATGCAAATTAGCTAACCCACTAACGAACGAAGCTATATTTGCGAGAAAGAAGTTAACCGTTGTTAGTGCCACCATCGATGCTATTAATACCCAAAACCACAGTGCGCTTGTTTTTGATCGTCGTGTATTGCTAGGGTCTGTAGCGACCGAGCTCTCGAGTAGGCGCTGTCTTCCACTCATCGTTGGACATATATATACTCATCTAACGACTGCTGTGGTCGAGTTTGCGTATTCTAAAATGTGTAGTCCCCAGATCCGGTATAGCAAAGGGATGCGCAACATTGAACGGCACTCGCACTTACCCATGCAGTCAGTGACCTATGACGCTACTCCACACTGAACCAACAGTCGAGATTCCGTCAGTTCCACACTCCGCTGCTCGAGCAGGCAAAGTTAGTTACTGGTGGTATCCAAGGTTCCTCTCCCTGCTTACCCCGGACAACTAGACTCTGGCCACCCGCCTTCACCAAGTACGGGTAACGTAAGAACTCGCTTGACTCGGACTTAGTTTGCCATTAATAGAGCTTCTCATCGATCGTATTAACGTTATTGAAGCTTGCTCTGGATTTCCTATTTCAACTTCATGCTTCTCTCAAATTAAAAGTTGACCACCTGGCACTTGTTAACGACACTACTCTGCCTTTAACCGTTAAGAACAAATTACAATGCACAGTTATTAGCATATATTGAACACAAAAATGACTGCTTAGTGCCATGCGTTCATTTCGAGGATAATTGTGCCTAAGTATTTAGGTTTTTTTAGATGTATTCATGAGGTTTTCAGTTGGGATCTAAGAAATATTCATTACGAGCATTTATCTTCAGCAGTTTATTATGATTTAATATTTAAATTCTCATAAATTCAAAGAAATCATTTTAGAAAGTCCCCGGTTCGGAAGAATACTTATACTAATGACAATGGGAAAGTGAATCTGATAGAGTTGATTAAAAAAAAACAAACTGTTGGACCCAAATCGTATTTAATTAATTTTACAGAATTCTCCATGAATTTTCTCATGAATATATCATTAAACTATTTCACAATCAATTTTTTTTTTTATATTAGTATGCCAATAATATGGAGTGAAATCAAATGTTAAGGAAATACTAACATAATAGTTTAAAAAACAAGGGAAAACGTTACAAGCAGTATATATATGTTGGACGATAAATAGATTAGTAAATGACCTCTTATTTATCGCGAGAGTATTTTGTCTACAAATAACACCAAAATAGCTAATTTTTTGGTATTTTGACAAGTAACGAGAAGATTAACCTAATATGAAGGAAAAAGTTCATCTCCATAAGCTGTCACTGTTCCTACAAACTGGAAATAGATTTTCGAAATGTAAGATTCTTTGAAAGATATAATCTTCTGATAGGAGAATTTACATTGTTGTCATAAGCCCCAGTCCCGGGATTACCAGCTTCAAGACTTCGATACGCTGCGAAGGGATCAGGTGAAGAGGTGAGTACAAGAACAAGCGCATTCGAGACGAATCGCCACGAATACGAACTAACGGATTACTGTCAACCAAGAATCTAAAACTAATTAAAATAACCTTAGAATCTAGTATACATATCTAGACGGAGAGTGCAAGTCCTCTAATTATCCTCAGCATCGATTCATGTAACCTCTGAGTTCAATAGCTCCTGGTAGCGCCATACACAAACCTTTCAACCAATCAGAGCGCGCCTTTCATCGGCTGCCTAAACGGGAAAAGTTCGATTCCCCTTTTCGTACATCGGTCCAAATTTCGTCTTGAACGAACCAATTCGCTTTACTGCAATTAGCTGAAAAATTCTGTAAATTTTCATCTTTTCTTTCAACAAACCTCCTTTTACTACTAAATTCTCTTGATCTTCTGCCCTCTCTCTCCTTTTTAATTTTCAATTCGCCATCCTTTGCAATCAATTCTTAGTTCTCAACTCGTTGGAAGAATAGGCAACTGAAAGACGGTTTTTGGATCCCAAATTTTATATATTCTGCAAAAAAACTCAATCAATTCTACCCGGTAGTTTTATCTCCTTTTTGGTTTTCTGTTATTATCGTTAAGACTCCCGAATTATACTTTCAAGAACTATGTTGGCCCGTACTGCTGCTATCCGTTCTGTGTCCAGATCTTTGGTCAATGCTGCCAGGATCGCTAGAGTCGCAAGACCTGCTACTATCATCGCTGGTAGAAGATATGCTACCGCAAAAGCTCAACCTACTGAGGTTTCTTCCATCTTGGAGGAAAGAATCAGAGGTGTCTCTGAAGAGGCTAACCTGAATGAAACTGGTAGAGTTTTGGCCGTCGGTGACGGTATCGCACGTGTCTTCGGTTTGAACAACATTCAAGCTGAAGAATTGGTCGAATTCTCTTCTGGTGTTAAGGGTATGGCTCTTAACTTGGAACCTGGTCAAGTCGGTATTGTGTTGTTTGGTTCCGATAGATTGGTCAAGGAAGGTGAATTGGTCAAGAGAACCGGTAAGATTGTCGATGTTCCAGTTGGTCCTGAATTGTTGGGAAGAGTTGTCGATGCTCTAGGTAACCCAATTGATGGTAAAGGTCCAATCAAGGCTGCTGGCCGTACCAGAGCTCAAGTTAAGGCTCCAGGTATCTTGCCAAGAAGATCTGTCCACGAACCTGTTCAAACTGGTTTGAAAGCCGTTGACGCTTTGGTGCCAATCGGTAGAGGTCAAAGAGAACTGATCATTGGTGATCGTCAAACCGGTAAGACTGCTGTCGCTTTGGATACCATTTTGAACCAAAAGAGATGGAACAACGGTTCAGATGAATCCAAGAAGTTGTACTGTGTTTACGTCGCTATCGGTCAAAAGAGATCCACTGTGGCTCAATTGGTGCAAACTTTGGAACAACACGATGCTATGAAATACTCTATCATCGTTGCAGCTACCGCTTCTGAGGCTGCTCCTTTGCAATACTTGGCTCCTTTCACTGCTGCTTCTATCGGTGAATGGTTCAGAGACAACGGAAAGCACGCTTTGATTGTCTACGATGATTTGTCTAAACAAGCTGTCGCTTACCGTCAATTGTCTCTATTGTTGAGAAGACCTCCTGGTCGTGAAGCCTACCCTGGTGATGTCTTTTACTTGCATTCCAGACTTTTGGAAAGAGCCGCTAAGATGTCCGAGAGAGAAGGTGGTGGTTCTTTGACCGCTTTGCCAGTTATCGAGACCCAAGGTGGTGATGTCTCCGCTTATATTCCAACTAACGTTATTTCCATTACTGATGGTCAAATTTTCTTGGAAGCCGAATTGTTCTACAAGGGTATCAGACCTGCCATTAACGTCGGTCTATCCGTCTCAAGAGTCGGTTCCGCCGCTCAAGTTAAGGCTTTGAAACAAGTTGCTGGTTCTTTGAAACTGTTCTTGGCCCAATACAGAGAAGTTGCTGCTTTCGCTCAATTCGGTTCCGATTTGGATGCTTCCACTAAGCAAACTTTGACCAGAGGTGAAAGATTGACTCAATTGTTGAAACAAAGCCAATACGCTCCATTGGCCGCTGAAGAACAAGTTCCATTGATTTACGCTGGTGTTAACGGTTTCATTGACAACATTGAACTCTCCAGAGTGCAAGAATTCGAAGCCTCTTTCTTGGCTTACTTGAAATCTAACCACGAAGATATCTTGAGCTCCATCAGAGACAAGGGTGAGTTGCCAAAGGACTTGTTGGAGAAATTAAAGTCTGCCACCGAATCTTTCGTGGCCACCTTTTAAGCTTTGACTCAACAAAGAGATTTTTACGAAACTAACTAGAGAATAAAAAGATCCCTTGATTATAACGATTATATAACACTTCAATCTTTTAAGATTACTAGATTTTATTTGCACTGCGCAACTGCGTGAAAAACTAACGATCATATTAAAAAAACTCTAATAGACACTGATTTGATAGGCGAAGGCTAATGACCACTGTACAGGCAAACGCCGTAAATATCCCCTCTTCAAAGAAGGGCATACCTGGGAAACCTCCTAATTACAAAAGACTTAGTGACGATGACCTTTTTAGACATTCATCTCAGTATCGTTTCTGGTCATTCACACCTGAACAACTGGAACAGAGGCGTATAGAAGTTAACGCACAAGCAGTTCAATCCATTGAACAAGATTTGCGTAATTTCATCGATGCCAGGAGTACTGAGCTAAATGAAGAAGAAATCAAGACTATTGAAAACAGGGCCGTGCCGGTCAATATGGAGGAGGAGTTGAAGCTAGTAAATTTGTACGCAAAGAAAGTACAGACGATTGCTCAGCGTCTCAATTTACCTACGGAGATCGTCGCGACTTCCATAACGTTCTTTAGACGATTTTATCTGGAAAACTCCGTCATGAAGATCGAACCCAAAGCGATCGTCCTGACTACCATATTTCTAGCATGCAAATCGGAAAACTACTTCATCGGCATAGACTCTTTCTGTGAAAAGACTAGAGGGGATAAGGAGCAAGTTTTGAAATACGAGTTTCCCCTTCTCGAAAGTCTTAAATTCTCACTACTAAGTCATCATCCATATAGACCGCTGCATGGATTTTTCCTGGATATACAGGCTGTACTTCACGGAAAGGTTGATTTGAGTTATATGGGTCACATATATGATAGATGTAAGAAACGAATAACAGATGCTTTGCTAACAGATGCGGTCTATTTTTACTCCCCACCTCAAATCACACTTGCGGTACTGATGCTAGAAGATGAGGCTCTCACTACAAGATACCTGGAACTGAAATTTCACGGCAACGATACTAATCAAGGTAATGCAGAGGACGAAGCAAGTAGGGGGAACGGTAATGTCACTATTCAGCTCGATAAGTTGATGAAGATCGTCACAAATTGCTCAAAACTTATCGAGAAACCAACTACTGTTCCAGTAGAGGAAGCAAAATCGATAGCGGCCAGACTATATTTCTGTCAAAATCCTGACGATTTATTGAAGAAGATGAAGAAGAGAAAAGCTGATGAACAAGATTCCTCAGTACCTGTGAAGAAGCCCAAAACAGAATAATTGTAAAATCTTACATATTGTATAAACGGTATAAGAAAGTCCATTAACGATGCAAATCCCTCACGGATCGATCTTCTTGGCTATAATCATATTGGACAATGCTGATCGAATTTTAAAGCACTTGAGTAAAGGAAAGTTTTGATATTCAACCTAGCTCAATCAAATGTAAGATGCGTAATTCAATTACTCAATTTATTTACAATATAATGCCGTTATTTATTTACACCTACTTTACTGGGTAGTTACGTGTTCATGTGCATGTGTGAATTGATATGGAAACACAAGTGTGTAAACAGTTTTTGTTGTTTTCGTTGCCTCAAGAGCTAGCTCTTGAACTCATGATGCGCTTATGAAAGCTGGTCGTTTGGGTTTATCCCCTCCAATTTCCTTACGTTCGTCACTGTCGGGGCCTTCGACCACCGTATTTGTCGCAGTCTTCAACTTGCTCAGTTTCTCTCCTTGACAAACTTTCTTAATTTCTTTAGCGTCCAATGTCTCATATTCTATGAGCCCTTCCGCCAACCTATGTAATTCAACACTTCTTTCCGCTATAACTTTCCTTGTTCTCTCTTCAGATTCCTTTAGGATTTCAAGCACTTCATTGTCCGCAATATCGCGAATCTTATCAGACCAAGTTTCCCAATTATCAGCTAGATTTACAGGACCAACTTGGGTGCCCATACCATACTGAGTAATCATGGCCCTTGCAGTACCTGTGGCACTTTGTAAGTCTGAACCACAACCACTGGTGGTGTTGTCTTTACCGTAAATTAATTCTTCAGCGATTTTGCCACCCATGCAAACGTCTAAGCGAGCCAGACATTCTCTCTTGGTGATATCAACTTTATCCATCTCAGGCAGCTGGAAAGTGATACCGAGAGCTCTACCTCTGGGTAAGATCGTAGCCTTGTACAACGGAGTTGCTCCAGTGGTGTACATTGCCATGATTGCATGCCCGGCCTCATGGAAAGCGGTTGCCCTCCTAGCAGCATCAGTGAGGACCATTGTCTTTCTCTCAGCGCCCATCAGTATCTTGTCCTTGGCCCACTCAAAATGTTGCATGTCCACTGCTATAGCATTTTTTTGACAAGCGTACACGGCAGCCTGATTGACCAAGTTAGCCAACTCAGCACCGGACAAACCAGGAGTACCACGCGCAATGATTGTTGGATCAACATCAGCAGCCATTGTGATTTTTTTCATGTGATGTTTCAAAATATCAGAACGACCGCGGACATCTGGTAGGTCAACATTCACAACTTTGTCAAATCTACCAGGTCTCGTCAGAGCTTTATCTAGAGATTCTGGGAAATTTGTAGCACCAATGATTATAATGCCTGAAGTTTGAGAGAAACCATCAAGTTCGACTAACAGCTGATTCAATGTTTGCTTGGCATATGCTTGATCCTTAGGGTTACGTTTCCCGCCAATAGCATCTAATTCATCGATGAAAACAATAGCTGGTGCGCGAGCCCTCGCCTGGGAAAACAATTCACGAATGCGCTTAGCTCCGACACCAACGTAAACCTCATCAAACTCTGAACCTGACATGAAGAAAAAGTCCACCCCAGCTTCACCAGCTGTTGCTCTAGCCAACAAAGTCTTACCGGTACCCGGTGGGCCCGTCAAAAGTACACCTTTGGGCAAGGAACCTCCTAATGACTCGTATTTAGCCGGGTCTTTCAAGAAATCCACAATTTCCTCCAACTCGGCACGCGCTTCATCACAGCCACAAACGTCATCGAATTTAACATTCGTCTTAGCGACATCAACAGATTTATCAGCCACCTCTGAAGATTTCAACAAAGTAGTGTTCTCTGCGATGTATTTGAAAGCTTCAGAGACACCGTATGTTAACAGACCAAAAATAACCAGCCATTTAACCCATCTTGACACAATTGCGAAAGTAGACTCCGTCACGACGACATGCAAGGGTTCTTTACGAGACCCATAAGAAGGTGAATACAAGGAGGGGAACGTTCCATGATAAGCTGGCGAGTTAACACCTGAAGAGGCCAGTGAGGGGTTTACAGCACCGGCCGAACTAGCTGTCAACAGCGTTTGTCTGACAGCATCCGCTTCGGAATGTCTGCCTATCCTTTGCAAAGCTTCCATGTACAGCTCCGAACACTCCGGCGAGGATGCAATACCAGGTGTTTCGAAACGAGAAACCACATACTGGGGGTAATTAGATTGCAACAACAGTCTGTAAAAGGCTGCCTGTGCATCAGGATTCGCTAGGCCTTTGTTAGCTTCTTGTTCCTTTTTTGCCAGTATAGCATGCGAAACAATCTGCGATGAAGTACCAGCATTTGCGGCTTCTCCCACTGGTCTCTTTGTTTCATTTTCCTCACTTTTAGCCGGCTCAGGGCCTTTATCATCCACACTCTTTGCATAAAATCGACGACCGCTCAGCAGACTGCTCTGCAAGGTCAATCTGTGCATCTGGCGTCTACCATATCTTGCTATTAGAGCAGATCCAACTAGAGGCAATCTGGGTGCGAGGATCTTTACCAATCCGCCTCCAACGGGAGGTGAACTCAACAGACTAAGACTCATATTTCAGACCCCACAATCTAGCCACGACAACCTTAAACTCAAATAAGTAACAAACGATCGGACTAATCGTCTAATTTCACGACTCAAGACCCAAAAAGATCACTCTTCGAGGCTCTTTGGCGGTAAGTCCTGTGCTGATGAGTGGTTTAATCAAACCAGCGGTGGCAAGAAACTGGGCCTAACTTTTCCAATCGGGCATAGATTACGAGCAAAAATCGCACCGTACGGACGACTAACTAATAGAAGGACGAGTTTGATAGTAAATTATCTGCATTTTATACACCCTCTGAAGTGCTCTTGTAGTCATTGTCTTAATTTGCGCTGTTTCCAGTAATTTTTAGGGAATTATTTGCGAGCTCTAACGATGAATAGGACTCGAAGAGGTCACACTTCTGTCTAGGACGTTTGGAAAAATTAGTGCACCTGTCAACATTTCTTAGGAGCTTTCTGCATCTTTCTTAGACCAGTCTTCTTTCCTGTGTTTTGTACAATTTTCTGTTGTTTTTTAGTCATCAACTTTTGCATTAAAGTCATACATCGGCTGATGGCTGCAATTCATTGAAATTTGAATAAAAAGTTTACTAGAACTCGAGTTGGGCAGTTAAGATTGTTTCAAGCCATTGAAAGATTTGACTAGGATGCCAGAGACAGTTGCTGTGATAGGTGCAGGGCTAGTGGGCTGCTTGACTGCAATCGCCCTCGCCAAGAGAGACTATAAGGTGACATTGTTTGACTACAGATTGGATCCCCGCGACCAGAAGACGATTGATCGGAATTTGAGGTCCATTAACCTGGCTATATCATCGCGTGGTATTAGCTCTTTAGAGTTTGTGGATAAGGAGGTGGCAGGCAGAGTGCTTAAGGGTATCATTCCGATGAAGGGGAGAATGATTCATCATCTGAACGGTGCTCAGGAGTCGCAAACGTATGGTCTCTTTGGCGAGTCAATTAACTCGATAGATCGTGCTGTCCTAAATCACCTTTTACTTGATGAGCTAGAGAGAATCGGCAGCGACAAAGTACAGGTGAAATTTGGACATAAACTCAGCAAAATCAAGTATGGCAAACCAGACGAGTTCCAAAGTTGCGTATTCGCCACAGAAGAGGGCGTAGATCAAGTTTATGCGACTAATTTCGTGGTTGGTTGCGATGGTTCATATTCCACCACGAGAGACCAAATGCAGAGAGAGGTTAGAATGCATTTTAGCCAGGAATACATTGATTGCTGTTATATTGAGCTTTATATCCCACCTTCCAAGAACTATGACGCTCGCTATAAGGGAAATTTCTCTCTAGCGCCAGATCATTTGCATATTTGGCCTCGCCATCAGTATATGCTCATTGCACTCGCCAATGCAGATGGCTCATTTACCTCCACATTTTTTGGACCCTGGGGACTAGTCGAGTCTCTCTTAAAATCGGAGGCCAGGGTCAGAGAGTTTTTGATCAAGAATTTCCCCGATGCCATGGAGATTATGGGTATAAACCAAGCCGTGAAGAGCTTTATGAGTCATCCCAAAGGAGCGCTCATGTGCATTGAGTGTGATCCCTATAATGTCTCTGGTGGCCGAGGTATCATTCTAGGGGACGCTGCTCATTCTATGGTTCCATTTTATGGACAAGGCATGAATTGCGGCTTTGAAGACGTCAAAGTTCTTATGAAACTTCTGGATGCCTATGATGGAGACCGTGCCAAAGCCTTTGATGCTTACACCAGGGAAAGGCATCAGGATCTAACCGCCATCGTGAAGCTAGCTAAACGTAATTACAAAGAAATGTCTCACGATGTGACCTCCAAAGTTTTCCTTCTAAGAAAAAAATTGGATCACTGGTTAGGGAAATTGCTCAAGGACAAATGGCTTCCTCTCTACACGATGGTATCTTTCAGGGCCGATATCCCATACCATAAAGCCATCGCCATTTCCAAGAGACAAAAGACTATCTTAGACTTCATCCAAGTGCTAATTATCGCTGCGATATCTCTTCTGGGATACGAAGGGTTCAAGCGCGTATCAAGAAGGCTTAAACAAGCCTCCAGACAGTAATTCAAAAGGTGCTATTTAGTAGTTTTAGTACCATTTAATGAACCTTTATAATGAAAAGTCATGACAGACGGATCAGACAAAGCTTTAATAATGTTTACCTTTTGACTACCTCTAAAGCATCATCGCTAAAGTCAAGAGGCAGAACGACATTTAGGCAACCTGAGCGCTGCTTGATGTCAGCAAGGATACGATACGACCATGAGGATGTGGAGGACCAAGGTTTGTTCACCAATAGGTCAACGATGATGGCTAATTTCGAAGAATGGATCAAGATGGCCACCGATAATAAGATCAATTCGCGTAACAGTTGGAATTTTGCCCTTATAGACTATTTCCATGACCTGAACGTTCTGAGAGATTCAGAAAACAATATAAACTTTCAGAAAGCCTCTGCGACGTTGGACGGCTGCGTGAAGATCTATTCATCGAGAGTCGATTCGGTCACCACTGAAACCGGGAAACTACTCAGCGGGTTAGCACAGAAGAAGTTGTCTGAGAAACAAGAGAAGGCTAACGCCGCCAACGGAGAAGGCACAGAGGATCAAGGAAGTGATGATCCCGATGCTTCAGAGGGTGATATACAAATAGATCCTTCCACTGGACTGCCGATATCGAACAATGTGGTGGCTCAGACCAGACGGTTGAACCACAATCGGGTTTTAGAAACCACTTTGGTTGATTTTGAAACCATCAAGATGAAGGAGCTTGACCAGGAGCTGAACATTGACCCTCTCTTTAAGAAGGCGCTGGTCGACTTTGATGAGGGAGGTGCTAAGAGTCTTCTTTTGAACACGTTGAATATAGACAAGGATGCAAGAGTAGTATTTGATGCGGCAATGAAGGACTCCAAAAAAAGCGAAGTAGAGGAAACTGAGGAGCGAGATGGTGAATCCGAATCTGACATCGAAGATGCCAGTGAGTCTGCTGTTGGGATGGACTCTATTACAAAAGCTGCAAACACGTCTTTCAACAACGATACCACAAGTAATTCTATAGTGATTGAGGACGAAATATTGGCTTTAGGGATGGATTTCATAAAGTTCACTGATATTAGCAATTCAGTTATCTCACAGTCGATGCAGCAACTGCCCAAAGTTTTTGATGATATGAATAAAGCCAAAAATTTCATTGATGGAATAAATAGCAAGTTCGACAATTTTCTAAGTGAGAAAGAACTAGAAGAGGCTGTTCCAGATTTGGGGTATGAAGTGGACAATAGTAATGATCAGATGCTAGAAGAAGACCCAATTGGGCCAATTGAGAACTTGAGTGGTGAAGAGGGCAATCATGAGGAGGCAGACAATGCTGATGAAGACGAAGATGCATCTCTTGCAGACGAAAGTGATGCGGATTTTGGTGGGGTATTTGAACAGGAACTTATGGCATATTTTGATGAAAACTTGACGAAGACTTGGAGAGGCAGAGAGCACTGGAAAGTGCGAAATTTCAAAAAGAAAAACGTCCTCAACCGAAATGAGGATACAAGCACTGCGCCACCAGATCAACCTAGTGGTGAGGCTGCAGTACCAGAGGAATCTAAGAAGAAAAAGAAGGGACCACTAGAGATTGATTTCTTTGCTTTGGATGATAAATTCGAGGAAGCTATATTTGCAAGCAAGAAGCGAGCGAACATTGATCTGCCACAGAAATCCAGAACTAATGATTCACATTACTTACTACCGGATGATTTTCATTTTACCACACAAAAGATCACTAGATTATTCATAAAACCTGAGCAGACTATGAGTCTATTCCAACCCAGGCGTAGTAAGAGAGAGCAGGGTTCTGCCCCGGAGCTTGTACGAAATGCAAGCTTCATGGATGGAGCCAACGGAGATGATGGCGGAGTTGCGATGGCAGATGAGCATTTTTGGGCTGAAAACTATTCAAGAAAAGAGCATGAGCAGAATGAGGAAGAAAAGGAGGAACCAGAGCAAATAGTAGGCGGGAATCTAGAGAATCCATTTGAGGATGACGCCGGCGTGGATTTCAATCAGGCCTTTGACGACGAGGACTTCAAAGACGATGGCCCGAGCTCAATGCCTGCGGAGGAGCTAGGTAAATTCCCGTTCACAGATAACAAAGTGAGCTTTTCGCGAGTATCAAAGAAAGTTGATGTTAAGCGATTGAAAGATAACATATGGAGCTCCATAAAAATTCTGAAGGATGAGCGCAGGACCAAAAGCAGCGATGAGGACATACGTGAAGAAATTAAGTTGAAGTTCACTGATATCGCAGCAGAAATAAGCCAGAGGTATACGAATGAGGCGAGAAAGGATATTTCCACTAGCTTCTGTTTCATCTGCTTGCTGCATCTCGCAAATGAACATGGATTAGAAATTACTAGCGCAGAAAATTACGAAGACCTTAATGTAGTGGTGAGTGCTGATTGTAGTTAGAATTTCGTAGACTCGGCAATTGATAAACGGCAAAGCTCGTGGGAAGGTTGTAACATAAAATGAAAATTTTCAGTTGTTACCTCATTTTTTTCTAATTGTTTGTTAGTTATAAATTAATTAAAAGACCATAAACTAAACGTTAAAAAGTGCAAAGTAAAATTAGTTTGCTTTTTCGACAAACTCGGCGGATGCCTTATCATTCCATTCCTCAGACTTCAAAGACAATCTTTGGTGTGGTCCTAGTGGCGGTTGTCCCTTAACATTCTTTCTCCACAAGATGGACCTTTGGAAATTTGGCCATAGCTCTTTGAATTCATAGGCAATACGAGTTCTCAAAGGAATATCGAACACTTCATCCAATTCTTCCAGAGTGAATTGTTTTGTTTCTGGAAGTAAGAAGTAAACCATAAACCAACCTGCGAGATTCCAAAATGCGTAGAATCCGAATGCACCTTGTGCCTTCATAGCGGCCAGCATACTATTCCAAGTCAAACTTAAAATGAAGTTAAAACCCCATAGAACGACTGTAAAGATGGAAGCGTTTAGGGATCTGGAAGCC
Organism: Torulaspora delbrueckii; assembly: GCF_000243375.1. Taxonomy (NCBI): domain Eukaryota; kingdom Fungi; phylum Ascomycota; class Saccharomycetes; order Saccharomycetales; family Saccharomycetaceae; genus Torulaspora; species Torulaspora delbrueckii. The sequence goes on along the minus strand of NC_016503.1, from coordinate 511,522 downwards.
AAGTTGGCAGATTCAGCGGCAATAATGAAAGGAACAGGACCACAACTGAAACTGTAGATGGCGGTGAACACATAGATACCCATGGTGATAACACCCATTCTGGCATCGTTATTCGATTTAGGGATCCAGAAGCCAAAACCAGCAATCAGTAAGAACAAAGCCAACCAAGGGAATGTGCGCAGTAACAGGTACCTCCTACCGAACCTATCAATCATTAGGAAAGCTGGGAATGCAAAGACAAAATTAATAAGACCGAAACCAAACGAAGCCTCCAAAGATTGCAAGTCTGAGAAACCACTCTCTTTGAAGATAGTAGAAGAATAGTATGCGATAACGTTTATACCACAGAATTGTTGCATAAAGGCACAAACACACGATGCAAGCAAACCGTTCCTATTTCTTCTAACGGTAACCATTTCCTGCAACCTCTTGACGAATGGCAATTGCAATGATTCCTCTTCCATCATGAGAATATGTTGATAAAACATGTCACGGCATGCCAAAATCTTATGGGGTCTGATCTGAACCGTTGCTTCATAAGCCTCCATGTAACGATCCTTACCCATCAGCCAACGTGGTGATTCAGGGCAGAATGGAATTTGAATCATGACAAAGATAGCTGGAATCATAGCACTCGCCAGTGTCAATCTCCAGTTCAAACCACCACCGATACCATGAGATGGAACGTGGAAGAAAGCTAGAGAGAAAACATAACCAAACATGATACCCAACGCAGTGTTCAATTGCCACATCATGGTGACAGAACCTCTAATTTGCTTACTAGCACACTCTGCTAGATAAACATTAGTGGTAGCACTCTTTGGTCCTAGACCAACACCCAATAACAGTCTCATCGCCAATAGATAATGCCAACCGGGCGCACCAGTGGGTCCGAAACCTTGCAAAAAACAGGAAATAGCAGAGATCAAACAGGTGAAGAAAATAACATTTTTACGACCGAGTTTATTGTTCATCCAATCAGTGGTCCAGCACGAAAACCCAGCACAACACAAGTAAGGAGCACCATTGACCAAACCCTGGATCCAATTCTCTCTTTCTGTGCCGCCATCCAAACCAACAGCTTTTGGGTAACCCAATAGAGCACCATTGATAACCGTTTCATCCATACCTTGCACAGCTGCAGACATAGCAGAAGCTGCAATAATTTGGATCAATTTATTAGTCATAGAACTCCAAGGTTTATTAATTTCGTCATAACAAGCTATACGCTCATGTTCCGACAAAAAATCCATATGGTCGAATTTGTTTGGATCTCTAGCTAAAGCGGCCGCTCTAGCGAAAATATCATCATCATTGGGTAAATTGTGCTTCTGAGCAAAATGTCTACCCATTTGCATAACTTGCTTTACTGAATATTGACCCAAAACGTTACCATCGCCGCTGGTATTTGCCTCATTTTCCCCATAAGTGTTATCTTCCATATCTGCCGAAGAAGAATCACTCATCTTTGGCTTGAAAAGTGCTTCTTTATTATAATTGGCTTTTTCCGCCCTAACATCATCCTGATGCGAAACAGTTGCCTTTGGTTCATCCAGTGAACTACTATCAGACATTTTTTGTTATTAATTGTTACTCAATCGTTTTTGTTCTATTAAAAAAAATTTTAAGGAGAAACATTCATTATAGCTATGAGATCCATGGACCTTTATATATGAATCGAGAGTACAGTTGTACACAGAGTTCCCGTTGTCCGAGGATTCGCAAACAACCTGCCAAGAACGGCAGAAACCCGTAGATATTCCCATTTTTCACTATACCTCAAGGATATTTCTCCTCCGGTTTCCCGCCGATTGACGTGTTGGAGTGGCACTCTATGCGCTTCGAGAGTCATATCCCGGAAAAGCGGGGGAGGGGCTCGAGCGGCTGCCAAGTCCGGAAAAATATCGGCGTGGGGGTGGGGGGCGGGACAAGGGGAGATATCTTTCAAACTGGACCCCTTAAAAGGAACAACGAAGACAACTCCGAAAGGGGAAATGAGAGGACGGCTTTGAAATATTTGAAGACCGAAGCTGGGTAACAGGGGCAGGAGGTCCTCGGAATAGCGGGATTATACCCGAAGCCTAATGTATTCTTGATTTAATTGCCTTATTATTCGATACTATAGAAATGAATAGATCATCAGATCGATTAGTTTACTCGTAGTCGATTTTGCTGACAATATCATCCGATGAACTCGGTTGTGAGAAGTTTGAATAGGGGATTGCTGCTCCCTGCGTTGGGATTTTCGCTGGGAGTGGGCTATTTCATTAGGGCTTGGCCCGATGAGGCTGGTTCGATGACGTTGCAGGACAACGTCTCCTCGAAAGAAGGCACAGGTTTGCAATTGCAACGAATGGATGTACTAGAGGGCATAAGAAAGAATGGACTGTATCGTAGATTGCTCCAGGACCCTGATTTTGATCATTCGGTGCAGAGTGAAAAGATCCCACCTGGTCATCGTGCTTATCATGTGGGACAAGGGATCTTGTTTGGGCCAGAAAAGCTGGGGATCGATCCTGTGATCTTGCAAGATACAAAGAGACGAGAAGTTGTTATATTCTACCACTTTGGCGCCGATTTGGCAAATGAACAGGGTCAGGTGCACAAGGGCGTTCTGTCGCTAGTGCTAGACGAAGCGTTGTGTTATTGCGGGTTCCCCACTTTACCAAGCAAGAGAGGGGTGACTGCAAAACTGGATATAGATTTTCAACGTGGAATTCCAGCGGACTCGACGATTGTGTTGAGGGCGCACGTCTCGGAGTTCAAAGGTCGTAAATGTGTTATTGAAGGCACTCTGGAGAGTGTACCACGATTTGAGAACCCGTGGCTTGCCTCTCTGTGGAAACCAGCGGTCTATGCTAGTGCAAAGTGCATTCTTGTAGAACCAAGATGGTTCAAATATCTCAACTGGCTTAACGTCTTTTAGTAGGTTAAGTAGCTTAACTATGGCATTGCTGAGCACGTGACGAGTTTTTAACATGAAAAGATATACCCATAAAGTGAAAGAAAAGCGAATCAATAAACTACAACATTGTCAGTATAGCAGGTGGAACGGTCAAGGATGAGTAGCGACGAGGGTGAAGTTTTTGCAACAAAGGAGTTGACTACCCAGGTTTTCCAAAGGCTGGCCTCGAAGTTGGAAAATCGAGTATGTTTTGATTGTGGTAACAAGAATCCAACGTGGACCTCAGTGCCTTTTGGTGTGATGTTGTGCATCCAATGTTCTGCTGTGCATAGAAATCTAGGGGTCCATATTACTTTTGTCAAATCCTCTAACCTGGATAAATGGACTATCAACAATTTGAGAAGGTTTAAGCATGGTGGTAATCATAAGGCCCGTGAATATTTCTTGAAGAACAATGGTAAACAGTTTTTGAATACATCCAATGTCGATGCCCGTGTGAAATACACCAGTGGTGTGGCAAAACGTTATAAAGAACATTTGGATCAAAAAGTTAAGAAAGATATGGAACTACATCCCGCTGAATTGATTCTTGCAGAAGATGAATTGGAAGGCAGTTCTACGGAGTCTTCCTCATTAGCTGGTTCAAATGCAAATAGTGTGGATGATTTCTTCTCTAATTGGGAGAAACCAGCTTCTACACCAACGGCTATCAATAATAGTCGTCAAGGTTCAAGCTCACCAAAAGTCTTGACTCCTTCAAGCACTGGTGGTCAACCCAAGACAGCCGCCAGAGCCTCTATTCTGTCATCTAGTAGGAAGAAAGCACCCATTGCAGCCAGCGGTGCCAAGAAACACTCGATCTTGTCTTCCAGCCGTAAACCAACGAGAGTCGCAGCAAACAAAGTTGATAAATCTGAAGCTGATGACTTGTTCGAACAGTTTGCCAAAGAAGCAGAACAAGAAAAAGTGGATAAACAATCTAATCTGGGTGCTGCTAATCAAAGATCTAAACCTACATATAAGGCAACCACTATGATTGAAGAGAGACAGGAGACTTTCCATGATACTAAGAAACACGATGATTTCTTTGATGATTTTGATAAAGAAGATAATTCTAAAGGTCCCGTGGAAGAATTGAAGCCCAAGTTTGCCAAATTGGGATTCGGTATGACAATGAATGACGCAGATGAACTAGCTAAGAAGCAAAAGGAGGAACGTACGGCCAGCTCGGGTCCTAAATATACGGGTAAGATCGCCGCCAGGTACGGTGAACAAAAAGCTATCTCTTCGGATCAATTGTTCGGTCGTGGAACATATGATGAAGATGCATCTCGCGAAGCTAAACAAAAATTAAAGACTTTTGATACCGCTACTTCAATTTCCTCATCATCTTATTTCGGAGAAGAAGAAGAACCACAAGAAGACGAGTTTGGCCGTCCAGTGCGTCAAAGTTTCGGTAGTCAAGGTGCCAACAATGGATTTGTTGATTTCAACATGAGCAACGAGGATGATTTACAAGTTTTGAAAGACGCAGTAGAGCAAGGTGCAATGAAACTGGGCAACTATTTGAGAGATTACCTGAGAAAATAACAAGAGCTTTGAAATCAAACCATTTTCAAACAAAAAAATGTAAAACTATATATTTCTCCCGTATAATCTATAACCGTTATTATTGAAAAGTGATCATTCCAACCTTCTACGCTTGACATCCTCTTGCATATCACTATTAGGCGTAGCCATGGAACTACCATTTGATTTCACTTTCCTCTTCTTCGCATTGACTTTACCCGTTCCGTCCAAATCAAACGCCAGGTCCTCAACTTGGAAACCTGGTTGATTCTGAAACTCTGTGGGGTATGATCTTTCAAATTGAGATAGAACAGAACGACACATATTCCAATCCAAATTAGGAGGTTCAAATAACGATGCGTCACGATTGATCATCGCTGTATGATACTCTTCAGGAGTCATCCCAGACTCTTTGCGTACTTGGTTCATCATATCAGGGTTATTCTGAAACAAAATATGTGCTACCTCACCACCTTTACCATTTTCCCTCGTCGGTATGGTACCGAACTTACCAGACAACTCCGATATTTGATTCTTGTACGATTTCCTCAGTTTGATAGCTTTTGAACCATCAGAATTGGCCCTCGCCACTTGGTGAGATAGATCCTGTAAACCGTATGCAGATATCAGATCTTCCAACGGATTGGGTCTAGAAGCCTGATATGTAACTTCGGGATCCACATAGTAGTAATACGAGGGAAGCGTTTGTTCATCAATTGCAGCCGACATCGACATATATGTTACTGTAGTCTTCTAAAAGTCTAGTCGAATTGATACAGCCGAATACTTGTATAGCTGTATGTTTATATGTATGTTAATTTTTCAATCGAGTGGCTTCAACAAGTGCAATATACTCAATATAGAGGTGTTGGGAAACTTTCCAAGTGAAAAAGAAATGGATCACAGGATCGACAACTGCCACTCGTCTTTCAACAGCGAGTAGAATTTACGATATGTTGTAATCGGAGCTACAAACTCCAAGAAAAGGCAAGAAAATGAATGGGATCAACTATGCCACTGTACTTCGTTTAAACGGTGCCTTGTTGAGCTTAATACTCGTTAAATTCTTTGTACTAAGTCGTTATAAATTACTGGGAGCGATTTTTTTTTTGAGATTATGAGTGACTGTTTTGAATTTGAAAAAAACCCAGATATCATCAGAAAAATGTGTACATCAAAATTTCATATTGCGTCGTCATATTTTTTTGGCAAGAAAGCTGGGCGTAGCGGACTGGGCTGTCTGGGCTTGTTGGGCAGACCAGCCTATAGGCTGGGTCCTACTGGGATGCAGACTGAACGCTAGACGGAGATGGTTCTGCCTAGGCAGAGCAGTCTACACTGCCGAGCAGACTCGTCGTTACCTAGTGTAGTGGATTGACAGTAGTGAAAATATAGTTATTTACATAATAAGATTCTGAAGTGTTTGAGTGTATATTCAAGAACGCTAAATTAAGTGAGTATCAAGGTATGTCGATATAGGTGTAACAGATACGGGATATGTGAAATTTCCAACGAGCGAACGAAGGAGAGATTATAAGAGGAAAGAACATTAATGGAAGCATATTTCATCAAAAACCAATTTTGAACCAATTTACTAACAATTTCATACAGATGGCTTCTTCTCTACCACACCCAAAGATTGTCAAGAAACACACCAAGAAGTTCAAGCGTCATCACTCTGACCGTTACAAGAGAGTTTCTGAGAACTGGAGAAAGCAAAAGGGTATTGACTCCGTTGTTAGAAGAAGATTCAGAGGTAACATCGATGAACCAAACATCGGTTACGGTTCTAACAAGAAGACTAAGTTCTTGTCTCCATCCGGTCACAAGGTCTTCTTGGTCGCTAACATCAAGGACTTGGAAGTGTTGACTATGCACACCAAGAGTTACGCCGCTGAAATTGCTCACAACGTTTCTTCCAAGAACAGAGTTCCTATCCTAGCTAGAGCTAAGGCTCTAGGTATCAAGGTCACCAACCCTAAGGGTCGTTTGGCTTTGGAAGCTTAAAGGGATCTTAATTGATTGACTGTCAAAGGTGTATTTTTTTACATGTTCTCAAGAATATATATGAATAATCTCTTAAAGCTGTGTACATTGCAATAAAGCATCGTTTAAACTTAATCAAAGAAGATAAAAAGTTACATATACGTAAGAGAGATCTTTATAAAAGGAATAAAGTTTCCTAATAGTACAACCAGCCAAGAACAAGAGCAATGATTGCAATTAGAATCAATGCAGTTGAGTTTAAAGAACCTTCTTGTGCAGATACAGGTTCAGTCTTTGTGTTCGATGATGTAGATTCCCTAGTAGTAACTCTTTCTGGTTCCGAGGAGGTAAACTCTTCCACTGGTTTGCTTATCTTTTTCTCATCCACTGATTTCTTCACTTGTTCTGTCTCCAGAGTTGGAACTGGAGCAGCCTCAGATTTGGCAGTAATTGGAATCTCTTCGCGATGGTCTTCCACTGGTTCCGGTACTTGTTGTGGCACAGCTTGAGCTACCGCTGGTTCTTGATCTAATAGATATTTAACCTTGATCTTCTTGGAAACAGCTTGTTGCTTGAACTCAGTTTCTAATTCAGGCCAAGCATCCGCCACTGTCTTTTCACCTAAATCATAAGGCGCAGGCAACGTTATCACCAAGAACTTGTCACGACATTTGAAATCCGCTGTAGGTTCCTTAGTTAGTCCCAATAGAATGACTTGAACTTGTACTGATTCACCAGGTTTCACTACAGCTGCATTTGGTCTAACACAGTAAAATTTTGGCGCAGTAGTCTTCACTTTAAAGGCAACCGGTTGCTCAGAATTGTTTGTAATGGTAGCATACTCAGTAGATTGCTCAGTGAAAGGAGCTAAATTGAATAAGTTAGTAAATCAAGTCTCTAAAACCCCCGATCACAATCATTTTGAAAGGGTATATTTATACGAAGGGAAAGCTGAACATACGCTTGTATTCCAAGACATCAGGGCTAATATCAACTAGTACCATTTTTCAAAACCTCAGAAATGCACCGTAATGAATCAAAACGCTACCTAAAACGCCTCTTTCACTTGCAATTGATCACTAATCGCTATAAATCTAAGCTAAACACTTTTGGTATTTTGCCCTTGCAGAGAAACTGGAAGGAGGAAAATGCACAGAAAAGAGCTTTAGGCTGTGGTTTACCCGAATATCATAACTAACGAGGCGAAGAGAACCAAAATAATACGCTTACATACTGTTAAATTCACTTATATCGAGTTGTATTAGCGCTATGATACCCTGTATTGACTAATAGTCGTCACCCTTGGAGACCACTTCCATCTTATGCGGATGCAGTAGTATGGTGTGTTCGAATTGCGCTGTGTAGGAGCCGTGCACGTCGTTTAGCGGCGGATAGTCCTGAACAATTCCCTGCTTCACTAGATTGTTCAATGCAAACAAGTACTTGTCTTCTCCGAGCCTGTCGAGATATCTGCGACAGAATGGTAGTGTGCCAAAATTTCTGTCAATCGTATGGAGCAATTGCTTGGCTTTTGTGAGCGATGGGATCGCAGACGAGTCAGTGTTCTTAGCGTAATGCGAGACTTCGCCTCCCGGTACCACGTAACCACGACCGGTGGTACCGAAAGTTTCGATGGCGAAGTGCTCACCTTCTTCCATCTTGGTGTTGTCGCCGTTCTTGACAATGGGCACAGATTTACCACCGTGGATCCTGTAGGGGCCGATATTGTGACCGCATAAATTCCTACAGGGCTTGACAGCGTAGGTTTTGCCATTTATCTCTACTTCGTAGGATTCCATGACTTCTTGGATCGCTTCACCGATGTCAGTGAGTCTTACATCGATACCAGACTCACGAATACCAGTGTACGTGGCCTCTCTGACCGCAGTAAGCAAATTGTCGTACTGGTGGTCGAAAGTTACCGTCCAGGCCGAGTCAACGATGTTACCATTAACTTGCACACCGATATCAACCTTCATAACGTCTTCACGTCTTAGAATAGTTGTGTCCCCCGCGTTAGGTGTAAAATGAGCCGCACAGTGGTTCAATGAGAGACCCGTTGGGAAACCAATCCCCTGACTAGTCGGATTCTCCATCGTATTCAAATCCTCTGCACCTGTAAACTTCCTCGTTGCATTCTCGATGATGTTGGCGATGTCTGTTAAAGACATTCCCGGCTGAAGTTTGTTCTGAACATTGTGTCTAACACGACGATGGATCTCAGCACCCTTCCTCACATCATTCCAGTGTTGCTCATTTTCCTTACTTCTCTTCAAGTATCTCTGCTCCTCATCAGTGGTACGTGCCAAGTTAAAGTCCTGACCGTAGTTTAGCCATTCACCTTCGGGGTATACTCCATCGGGATAAAACGTCGTGATGTCCTTGATATTGTTATTTTTCTTCTTAGATCTCTTCTTCTTCTTCTTTTTGGTCTTGGTTGCATCCCCCTCTGTATCCGACTCGGCAGCGGCTGGCTCCTCCACTGTATTCGTCACTGATTCCTTTGGCTCAACAGTTAGTTCATTAACCTCATTTTCAACCTTCTTTAGTTGATCATGCATATTTGGGCTTTTAAGTGATGGGTTGTAGAGTTTGTTAGTTGAAGGATGCAGAATACTGATGATGAATAAGAGAGCTTAAAGGAGACCAGAAATATAATTATGTACGTTTCTGGACAGTACCTTAAGAACAGTAGCTACAATATTTCGTTGAGCGCTCATCATATGTTATAAAAGTTCACTTTCATCAAGAGAAGTTGCAAGTTTACTACTAATTAACTTCACTCATCGGTCTGCTCAATCCTCTGCCAGCCCTATGCAGCCTTTGGAAATTAGTCCGGCGGCTTCTAAAAACAAACAATCCGGCGAGAAGAGTGAACCAATGATACTTAGATGGTTGTAGATACTCATCTTTTGATCTTTGTTCTTTGTTCTTTGATAGTAAACTTAATTCGCTTCAATCATTTGAAAAATTTTGTAGTCACAACGAGCACAAATCAAAAGATCTAGGAAGAATTACTTCGAAGGATGCTCAGATCTACTTGCCACTCCAATTTGTCCCTCAATGTTATGAGAAACACTAGATTGTTCAGCGTTGGTCGTATAATCAATCAGGACTTTCCGTCATTCGATCATTCACTGCTGAACCCTCTTTCGAGCAAGAACCCTACATCCAAGAGTGACCAACTCTCCCAGAGTCTGAATCACGATCACAAGCAGAAATCCAAACCTAGTTCTAATGTACCACGCGGATTTGCTGAGTTTGCACATAATCCAAGGGACGATGCCCTGGGCTCAAGATTGACAGGTGTCGTCGCTGGAAGAACAGTAAATGTTTTTAACAGTGATACTTCCAACGCTTTCAGACAACTCAATGGTATAATGTTTGCCAACAAGATCCCACAGGATAGCAGAAACCAACGGTTTTACATGAAACCAGGTAAAGTGGCAGAATTAAAGAAATCACAAAGGCATAGGAGAGACTTTATGAAGGGTTTCAAGAGACTGATTGAAATCGTTAAGGACGCCAAGAGGAAGGGCTATTAAATAGCCAAAGTCATTAGTACATAGTCCATTATTCATCTTTCTGTATATACAAATTAAATCTGTTTATTATCGGTAAATCTTCATGGGGTTTTCAAAAGCTCGAAGATACCGCTTGACAATCACAAAAGAAGACAAAAGGACCTTCCAAGATGGCATCGAGCACTCGTTCAGGTGTCATTACACTATTGCATACGGCATGTGGTGCCGGAGTCTTAGCCATGCCCTATGGGTTCAAACCATTCGGACTTATACCCGGTTTGCTGGTGATAATCTTTTGTGCGTTATGTTCACTAGGAGGCCTACTGTTGCAAGCCAAGGTGGCTCGCTATGTCCCTGAGAAATCTGCATCTTTTTTCACTTTGACCCAGATCATAAATCCAAACTTGAGTGTCATATTCGATATTGCGATAGCTATCAAATGTTTTGGTGTAGGAGTTTCCTATATGATTGTTGTTGGAGATCTGACGCCACAAATAGCGTCTGTATTTACATCAAATCATCTGTTGCTCGATAGGAATGTGCATATAACCCTTATCATGTTATTCATCGTTTCACCATTATGCTTTCTAAAAAGATTGAGCTCACTTAGGTACGCATCCTTAATCGCACTTCTGTCCGTGGCATACCTTTGTGTGTTGATATTTATACACTTTGTTTGGCCCTCTGAAGAAATTCATGATCTTAAGGGACATGTCTCACTTTGGATTCCCCACGATGAGACTAATCCGTTGACTACGTTACCAATATTTGTGTTTGCCTACACCTGTCACCACAACATGTTTTCTGTGATTAATGAGCAAAAGGATACCTCATTCAGGCATATCAAGAAAGTGGCAATCTATGCCATGTTCCTAGCTCTTTCACTCTATTTGCTTATTGGTGGTATGGGCTATCTGACATTCGGTGATCATATCATTGGAAACATTATTAAACTATACCCACAATTCGCATCTACGACTGTTGGAAGAATAGCCATTGTGCTACTTGTGATGCTGGCATTTCCCTTACAATGCCACCCAGCCAGAGCTTCGATTAATCATATTCTTTTCTACTTGCAAGAACATCTGTCCCAGTCCAAGCAGAACACAAGGACTGATAACACTGCAAATGCAGTGGATGAAGCATCGACTTTGATTGTTAATGGTGATCAAGAATATATGATTGATGAACTTATCGAGGAAGACTCTGCTAATCAGCCTCCGGTTGTCCCACTGCATGGCAGAAAATTTGTCATCATTACGATTTTTCTCCTACTGGCATCATACCTACTAGCGATCTCCGTGTCCTCGCTTGCCCGTGTGCTAGCAGTGGTTGGTTCCACAGGCTCAACCTCGATTTCTTTCATCCTCCCGGGTATATTCGGCTACCAATTGATAGGCTCAGAAGTCGACTCGGGGTCTCTACCATTCAAGACAAAACTGTTCAAATATGCAGGCCTGGCGCTTGCAGTTTGGGGTGTTGTCGTTATGGCCACCTGTTTGACAGCTACACTAACCATGAATGCTTCCCATTAGCCTAAATAAGCTCCCTGACCGCTTGGCTAACTAATACAAATACGTACGTCTGTAGAGGAAGCAAAAATAAAACAAGAGAGTTACTCAATCAGTTCCAACAGGACTCGATCAACTCTATTAACCACTATACGCTTTTTAGCTGCTTATTACTATAATACTCACCAACATATCACGTGAGACCCCAGCTGAAATTCTTCAAGACGCGAAATTTTGATGCATCTCGTTAAGATCTCATCACTGCTTGAAACAGATATTTACAATTGACGGAATTGATCAATTCTGTGTTTGAATATCTGATCAAACAATCTATTAAAGTTGACATTTTTATAATCTGTTAAAGTTGAGACAACATAGAATACGAGGTTATGTCGATGCCTAGCAGAGCGAGGGCGAAAGCTCAAAGGAGCAGATCACAGATCGAATATAAATTTCGTTTCAATATTTTACTCTCTGATCCATTCGCTATATCTTCTATCTCGATCTACTTACTTTCGTGGATCATTGCATTTGTTGGCTGTATTACTACTGCTTCCAGTTCTCCCTCATCGTTCCCAATCTTCACCTGGTGGGGGCTTGTCTATCAATTGATGATTCTTTGCATTATGGCTGTACTATACTGCTTCGATGTGGTCGATTACTACAAAACTTTCCTGACGGCAGCGAACGCAGTGGCTTTTGTATATAGCACGAATAGTGCTAATCAATTGGTCTACGGTGATGGATCGAAAAAAGCTGCGGCTTCTGCGGGTCTGATCCTGTTATCTATTGTGAATCTGATATGGACGTTTTATTTTGGAGGTGATAATGGTGCTCCTACTAATAGGTGGGTTGATTCCTTCTCTTTGAGAGGAATCAGGCCTTCTCCATATGAAGATGCATTCCTAAGAGCTCGTCGTCGTTCAGGCGGTAGAGCATTGCAAAACGGGACCAAGAGTCAAAGGTACACCAGTAATTTCTATCCTGAGAACTTACCACAAAATTATGTATCATCTACAGCTCTTGCTGGATTTGAGAACACCGATCCATCATACGCTTCTAACGCCCAGCTCAACGATATGGTTAACATGGAAAATAATGCAGGAAATAACATGGGAAGTACCTATATTACTGACTCGACCAACGATAATACCGATACTACGATGAGTGGCACTTTAGAGCTATACAGCGACGCGGGCGATGAGAGCTTCCCTTACACTGCAAAGACACTGTACTCTTATCAGGCTGATGCCGGTGATGCATATGAAATTTCTTTCGACCAAGGCGAGATTCTAAAAGTGAGTGACATCGAAGGCCGATGGTGGAAGGCCAAGAGAGCCAATGGAGAGACAGGGATTATACCCAGTAACTATGTGCAATTAATCGATAATGATGTTCTGTAACAGTGTATTATATATGCCACAAACAAATACGCCAGGCAAAACCGCGTAATAAGTTCACCGTAACTGAATTCTTTGCCCCATTGCTGCCTAACATCCAGTGAAGTTTGCTCGGTCACTGTCAACCACGGGGACTCAAAAGAGGGACTTTCCTCAATCAGATATGCAGGGTTGCTAATGTTTCTCGATAGAGATATGCGATTTCAAAATTCTTCGTTTACTCACGAGCCTTTTAGAAAGCTTAAATACTCTATGATGAGCAGTCAGTCTCTGCCTCTTTGCAATAGTCTCCCACTAATCGTCCATGACTCTCCGCATGCGACCAGCGCTCTAAACTGCGCAAAAGCAGACTTGAAAGTGACGTTCTCGACGTTCTCATCTGAATCTGACAGAATTTCTTAATGAACAAGTCTTTGATATCGCTAAAAAGTTCGATCGGCAAGAGTTGACTAAACTCTGTTTAAGAAATTTCTTCATTCCCCTCGTATCCAAGTGTATTTACTAGATGAGAAACTAGCACAACAGGAACTTCTTTCAATTTAAAAGTGTGGTACTCCCTGCCACCCATTAATCCTCCCGTAATTGAAATTTTCCTCTCTCCAAGAGGATCTGTCTGAATCATACGGTAAGCTGAAACTGAATCATCTTTCAACTTTTTTGGACCGGTAAAGTCTGGTATTTCTACCCACTTTCTTGGATGTTTAACCATCGGGCCTTGCATTAACTAGCCCTCAGAGAATATATGCATCATTTGCTTGACCAAAACCCGTTCATGTCTCAGAATAACAGCACTATCTACTGGAAATAGCTCAACAACTTTTCCCATGGCTTAATCGCTTCACCCTTCTGATTAGTAAGTCCGTTCTCTATAGAGAAGCCAAGTGAACCTTTTTTCGAGCTAACCATCTGCAACCACGATCACTAAATCGATCAAACAATAATGGCATCTGACTAACAATCGTCATTGTTTGCAGATGGCGCATATTCGTGCAAGTACTGCATGTCAATTTCCTGGAGCATTTGTCGTTATTCCTCAGCAGCATCTTACCTAAGCAAACCCCATTCCATGGAACTGATATTGATGAAAGATATAAAACGCAGAGGCAATTCGAGTTGTAATAACTGTCTTCGGCTCAACTCTATAATACCAATCAAATTAACTTAATTAAAAAAAAAAAAGATGTCTATTCTAGTTTCTGGTGCTACTGGTTTTATTGCTCTACATGTTGTCAGTGATTTGTTGAAGCAGGATTACAAAGTTATTGGTACTGTTAGATCTCAAGAAAAAGCTAATAAATTGCGTAAGCAATTTGATAACAATCCCAACCTTTCCTTTGAATTGGTTTCAGACATTGCCGCTCCTGAAGCTTTTGACAAAGTCTTTAAGAAACATGGTAAGGACATCAAAGTGGTGTTACACACAGCTTCTCCTGTCACTGTAGAAACCACAAATTATGAGAAAGATTTGTTGCTTCCAGCAGTGAATGGTACGAAGAGTATCCTGGAGTCGATTAAGAAATACGCTGCTGATTCTGTCGAGAGAGTAGTTATCACATCGTCTTACGCTTCTGTCATGAATGTTTCGAAAGAAGGAGACGGCTCGATAGTCTACACTGAGAAGGATTGGAACCCTGCCACCTGGGAAAACTGTCAGATAGATGGTTTGAATGCTTACTGTGGGTCTAAGAAGCTAGCAGAAAAGGCTGCATGGGATTTCTTTGAAGAAAATAAAAACGTTGTCAAGTTCAAAATGAGCACGATCAATCCTACTTATGTTTTTGGGCCTCAGCTATTTGATGAGGACGTGAACGATAAATTGAATGCTTCCTGTGAGCTAATTAACTCAATTGTAAAGAACAATCCTCAGGTGGAATATCTATTAGAGAATATTAAAAGTCATTTCGTTGATGTCAGAGATGTTGCTAAGGCTCACTTGGTGGCATTCCAAAAGGATGAAGCTGTTGGACGGAGACTGCTCACTTCAAATGGTCGTTTCGCTTACCAGGACCTTGTAGATGTTATTAATGAGGACTTCCCACAATTGAAGGGTAAGGTCATTGTAGGAAAGCCAGGTACAGGTAAACAATCGTATGGCACTTTCCCAGGCATTAACAACAACAGATCGAAGGAAATTCTGGGTTTCGAATTCATCTCTTTGCATAAAACCGTCCATGACACTGCTGCTCAAGTCTTGAAAAAGGAAGGCAAATTGTAAGGTGCATCAATGGGGATGCGATTTATAAAACATGTCTTAACCCTATAGATGTATGAGCGCTTTGGCAAAATTCACCTAGTAGAATGGTGACCAGCCCATATATATGACAGATAAATTTCTAGGATCGGATGCCTGTTGTATCAATTCTTGAATTGTTGCTTCGACACTTAGACCATTCCGTATTAATTTCTCTTCGACACCTTTTAAAGCTCGATAAGATTGCTGGTTTTGCTCTGTTTCCTTTGATTCTGTTTTAGAGCCTTCACTACCGAAAGCTACATTTGAGTAATCTTGGCTTTCAGTTTCTAATAAATGCTTGTGCTTCTTAATTGGCGACATAACCCATGAATATAGAGGATCCCATTTCAAAATGTTCAAAACATGCATCACTTTCTCATAGTTCTCTCTCAAGACGGCATACGTATGCTCACAACTCCTCCTGAAAAGTCCTTCCACACCTGTAACTCCAAAGCCGTTGACAATGTCTCTGGTCAGTCTGAAAGGAACCATTTCGGGAATCGGCAACAGTCTTCCTTGATCGAAAGCTATTCCTAAATCAATATGAGTAGGTTTTCCAGTATGATGATCTAATAGAATGTTATTCAAATGACGATCCCCCAATCCCAATAAGTAGCCTACGACGGAAGTGGTGGCTATACCTTTAGTATAGGTTTTTTTTGCATTAAACCAGTCATCAGAGTTTGGAAAAGAATCGAAGAAGAAGTTTCGTAATTGTGGTTTGATCTCTTGAGTGAGTTTAATGTAGGTTTGTAATCTTTCATTGTTGGACCGTGTCTGAACACTTTTCATCTCTTTTCTAGCTTGATTGAACGACACTGGGTCATTCTTGTGCAATACTGACAGAATTTGATGTAGGGACAGAGAATTCGTCACATACTCTATTATACCAGCTCGCGGGCCCAGAGGAATGACAGTGTAGGTACTGATGTTCAAGTCCAGCTTGCGCATCTGCTTGTCATGTTGTAAGACATCATTAACCTGTTGGAATACTTGTTCCATAATTGCGTCTTGCCGTAAGTCATCATTACTACCTTTCATCAACACTTTATGTCGAGATCCATCGGATAAGGTAAAAGTGACAATCTTTGGCAGTGAAAGCCCTGTGGTAGATATATCCACAGTCTCATCAACGGAAGCGATGTAGGATACCGGAGCCTTTCCGTCGTTAGAAGATTTGATTTTCCACTTTATTGTGGGCAAAGGAATCTTTTGATTTGGCAATTGGCTGAGCCAGTACTCCCCCATCCTTACATTTTTAAGATGTATCTTTTTTGAGCTGGTAGCAGATTTCGGAGGCTGGGTATTTGCAAGGTCGACAGACATCCCACAGAAATCTTGAAGCGGTACCACATACGTACGGTGATAACTTCCGCTATCGTATCCCTGAAGCTCATTCAATATTTTGTCCACTGCTTTGATTTTCTGAGGAATGATCGAATCTGTCGTAAACGAATGTCTTTCATAGAGCTTCATACTCAAAACTGAGTATAGAGAATGATATGGCAGCTTGAAAAGTAATCGTTTCATAGTTAGCTGCAATGGCTTTTGAAATTCCGTCTCCTCTACGGACAACTTAGAGGAAATCTGGTTCACCCAGGGCAAGAACTTCCAGCTCGGTATCATACCAATCTCCTTCCTTAGAAGTGAATTTACTGAGTCATCCCCATCATGTTCAAACCACAAACCACAAAATTTGTCCAGTACATCATTGTCATATTTGTTAGTGAATACCATGGTATTGATGAAGTAGTGAAGCGCCCTCCATACAAATTGAACTCGCTGCACGAGTAAATTATTCAAAATTTCCTTATCATTGCTCAACTGAAGAGCCACGCGACCATGGTGTCTTTTAGCGTCTCTTCGTTCGTTATCCGGAACATTAGTGTTCATATAGATGGTGGCTAGGGACTGCAACTCCTCCGAACCTTTTTCACATCTTTTTTGCCTTTCCTCAATCTCTCCCTGGTCCCTCAGTCTCTTTACTTGGCCGTCCAGGAAATCTGCCATGATGTAAAACACTTCTGCTCTTGAATCATGACTCTTAATTGAAGCTTCAAAATGGTTCACATAATTCTCATAAATTGTTGAAGGAGTTTCGATACGTGATTTTGAACTCCATTTGACTAAAAGCGCTTGCACTTCATCATTAGATACCTCGGTTAACTCGTTCAATGATCTTTCGGCTACTGCATTGTTGCTTTTGTCATTAAACAAGTCCTTCATTATCAAGACTGGGGTTTTGACGTCATTACACTCCCACAGTGCAATAGCAGACACATAAGATCGAAGCCTCTCGAGTTTGACAGATGAATTTCCTTCTGATTCCAAAGAATCCAGTAAAACCGCATTTTTCAAAGCGTCTTGAGGGCATTTCTCCTGGACGGCAAGTTGCACATAATTAGCAAGAAGGGCCCCAGTGCATATTGTAAGGTCGGCAGAAGAAATCGAGGGAAACTCATCACTTCTATTCAACAAAAGTTTGGAAAGCATGTACCTAGACTGGATGTTTGACTTGTAATCGCTGAAGTCATGGACGTACAATGCTCTTCTATCAAAGTCGATGGTCTTGCGAAGAGTCGCTACCAAATTTTCAGGGTTTGACATACAGTCAGATAATTCCTTTAAAAGTGCCATTTCTGCTATAGTTTCGACCCATTCTGAAGGGGTTTCGAAATCATTCTTACATTCCACAACTTGGACTAGTGAGTCCTGGATTGTTTTAGACGGATGTGGAGCATCGTAGGATATTTTTTTGAGAGTGAGGTAGAGACTTTTTTCTTTCGAATCTATTCGTTGTGGAGTTGGAAGATCCCACCTGCTCAGTTGTAAGGCCCATTTGTAATCATAAGCTATATTTTTGGAAAGAGGTTGTTCTTTGCTCAAACAGTTGGCAATACCATAGTAACCTTGATATTCCGTAGCCTTAAGGAGGCTAGAACGTTGAATAAAATCGCTTGCGGGAAACTGAGCGTCTAGAACGGCGTTGTTGAACATGAAGTTCTTCTGAGTCTTGGGCTCTATTTCGCTAACAAAATGCAATGCGCCTATCAGGCTGTGAGGAGCCGGTAGTCCTGAAAGTAGATCAACGTCACCAAGAGACTCATATATGGTACGCAAGAGCTCTATGTCTAGGTGAGATGCTTCAGTCATATACAACATTTCGTATACCATGTAGGCAAACGTAATCTGTCCGCTTTTAATAGCAGCCTCGCATATAATCTTGAGGGGCAAACGAGAGAAGCAGGAAGTCGAACGGCGCTCTTCCAGTCTTTTCCCTGTCATTAGCATGTTCACGATACATAAACATGATTTGATTTTCTCATGACTGTCATCACATTTGAGTAATTCCAGCATATATGTGAATAGATCTGGAATCCACTCAAAAGCAGTTTTGTGATCATAGCAGATTAACAGATTAAAAAGTATCGGTAGTGCATTTTGTGCAAAAGAGTTCGACTTGCTTAATAATGGACGAAATAAATTGCAGTTAGGGACACTCTGAGTGACATGGTGCAGCAAAGCTGTATTGAACTGTATCAACCATTCAAAATATGGAATTTTCTCAATTAGGAACACATTTCTCAAAAAATGTTGCATATCCGACATACTCTTTTCCGGCTGATTATGTATCGATGAGAATACATGGTCGGTAATGAGAAGGCAATCGTTTCCGCACTTTTCTGGAGGAATCATTTTTTTGATTACAAGTGCCTTCTCGTCATCATACTTAGGATTATTGAGGAAGAGCGCTGTTAGTGTTTGACAGAAAAACTTCACAGAACAGGACTCTAAAAGCAAAGAGCGCTCTTCAATGGCCAGGTAGTTATCGATTAAGCATTCAAGCGAGCCAAAATTATTGAATAGTTTGTCGTAGTTGCTTGCCAAATAGATATCTCGCTTCGTATCGAGGAGCCTTGCGTAATTTGTTTCATTAAAAGCACTCAGGTAATAAGCTAACCAAAGTTGGAAATTTTCTGATGCCACATCTTTAGGAACCTCAAATTTTAAAAGGTTTTGCACTGATAGCATGCTAGGCTGCTCATCAAATACAATATGATATGGCTTTTGAGCGCAGTCAAATAATAACGATAGCAAAAGAATGCTATTTTTATTGCAGCTTTCAGTTTCCAAAATTTCGTTATTCATGTAAACTTCTGTGCTCAAAGTCATACTCTCGATAGCATCGTTACAATACCTTAATGTTCTCTTAAACCTTCCAGCACAATTGGTCGTTTGTTTAAGTTCCTCTTTAAGAGAGCGACTTACTTCCTCACAGAGTCCCCTCTTCATCATAAGGACATGACTGAAAAGTTGTAACAGCTCGTCGGCGATATCGAGCTTATTATCTCTGGAAATGTGCAGTAAAACAACAATTATATCAGAGATTTCATTGTGCAGTTTACTCTCAGCAAGATAGCTGCAGAGTGGAGGTAACAAATTCGGTACAAAAGTAATAGAAGCCAAAACTTCTTCGTTGATGGCTAATATGAACTTTATCTGCCGTATGCATCGTAATTTGTCTAACAAATCTAATGAGTTGGTCAAATCACTCAAAATCCACATGAGCAAAAAATGTAGGTCTTCCTTGCAAAAAGAATGCCTTTCTGACATTTGTCTGAGTAAGCCCATTCCTGTGGCGAGAGGAATATGAAGCGGGTACTGATATCGCAGCTCATTAGGATGAGAAATATACAATTCTTTCACTCGAAGATTCTGTGGACGAAAACTCTCGATTATTGTGCCTGTCTCGTAATTGGAACCGAGATCCAGAAATCGCAAGACCCACCGATAGAGTAAAAGCTGGCTCTGTGTTTTAAGGAATGAGTTGCCAGTCAAGTTTTGAGCCACGTCGTATATGGCCTCTCCAATGCCGCCTGTGACAAATGAGAGCGGGACAATCAAGTGGTAGTAGTCTAAAAACAACTGACGTTTGCTTCTGCCCGCCATCTTGACAAGTTCGCTCAAAATAGAGGAGTTATTGGGCGACCGAGCAAAATACATCGCAACTAACTCGGCAGTATAAAGGCGGAAGAATTGAGGTAGATCTTTAAAACCGAAAACTACAATGTCACATACATCTGATAGGTTTTTATTCTTGTTGGAAGAATTATCCAACCACTGAGCTATGATATCGTAACTGCAGATATTAAAAACCTGTAGAACATCCGTGAGACCTAGATGCGATGCCATCTTTTTAATCGCTGAAGTGATATACACGCGTGTATGTTGAAAGCCGGTGTAGTGTATAACGTCCTTTACAGTCAAAATCAAATTGGTGTGGGAAGTAGACGATATTTTGAACATTCCTAATGCATACATAGCGGACATTTTGATACTTTGTTGAGGAGTATCCAATAGAGCAGAAATCTCGGAAAATAGTATGCACTGGTTCTTATGGCTAAGATTCACCATGTATTCAGCAACGGTGCGAAGTTCGCTCACTACATCAAGAATATCCAAAGTCCGCAGTGACCTGGAAAAAGCTGCAAATATTCTTTGTTTGCCGCCGTTGACGTAACCGCGAGAAAGGTCATGGTATCTCAACATAAGCAATAAAAGCTTTGAAAATCCCTTTACTGCAAGCCTTCCACAAAAAGCTGTATCTTCAAAACGTAATATGATCCAGTCTAGAATGTCGTTGCAGTCCGCATTGAGAGGACTGTCAACAGTTTCTAACCATGCGTTCCTAATGGCGGCCAAGTAAGAGCATACATGATAAACAGCAACGCTGGACGTGCTGAAGTCACCTTGTAATAGATGGTCACTCAAAATTTCTGTGAAACGCTCTAAATAGTGGCCGTCGGATGGCCACTTCTGGTACTCACTTGCAACCCAACTAGTAATGGGTGGAAGACATAAGATGAAGTTCTCCGTGCCAAAATTATCCACGTACGTCAGTAGAAACTCCCAGTTCTCAAGAGAGCTGCCTGCTTCTTTATTCTGTAAAACATGCAAAAGGGCCTTGACAGATAACGCCAAAATTGATTGGCCAGTGATGTTACTGCTCGCATATGCCTCCGTGATAGAAATCTCCCCATCGATTGATGGAAGAATCCTTGGTTGATCCGAATGTTTTTTCTCATAGTCCTGATTAACTAGCTGCTTGAATTCATTTATGATTCTGTTCATGGGAAGACCTTCGAAAACAAGATGTATAACAGGGGGCACCTCAAGAGATGAAACATCCTCGAAGAAACTTTTATACTGATTTTTATCAGTAAATCTAATCGAATTCACTGCAGTTGACGCGGCTCTCTTGAAGTCTAGTAGATAGTTCAAATAGTTAGAGTCTCCTGCTAAATAGGCAGCAAGTTTCAGCACTTGACAAACCCATTTGAATTTTGAGACTGAATTTAGTCCGTTTTCTCCTTCAATCAGCTCCAGCAAGCGGTACAAAATATCGCCAATGACTATTCTCTCTACTATGATACTGCCAAACCTTTCGATTTTGCTGCATTCCTTGATCGATTTGTACATTGCTTCTTCCTGTAGGATGAAGGAGCGAGTTTCATGTTGGTCAATCCATCTGCAGTACCTTTCCCGCCAGGATCCTTTCCAATTGTAAGTTCTAAAATTTTTAACTTGTGCCGTCAACCTTGCACCGAACCTTTTCCTATCGCATAACCATGCAAGGAACTCGTAGAATCTGTCGTGGTCTTCTTGGGGAACTATCAAAAGATCCCATTTGGATTTCAACCAATCGACTACCTTACTCGAAATGGCCTTAAGGGAAAGGGACCCAAGCTCTGCTCCGTGAATCTGAAGACTTTCCCAAAATACGAAAGCCTCATTGCATGGTGAGCTGGGACCGTTGACGTCCGATAACTCATATATGCTGGAGACCTGGCTGATCGTTGTCATATCGCTCATCTCACAGTTTGAGTGTTTCATAGCAACCGTGAGGAGCGCACAACTGACTGAGCAAAACTCTGGCTGTTTGATTAAGGGAAGGCAAAGTTTAAATATCCGATTCACTCCTTCATCAGTCACGACCAGATCTTTTTGAGTGAAAATTGGAATTAAAGCAAAGCATACCCATTTGGTTAGTCCGACGTTCTCGAATTTTGACATGATTACTTCGAGAAGATCCGCCAAGTCGTTTCCATCTATATCGTGCATAGCTGCAGCAAAAGCTGTGATTTGAAGTGAGACTATTTCTACTTCATTGTTGCCACTGGCCAGACTATCGCACAAAAAGCTCGATAAAGTCTGAGAGTTGCGCAGAATAGATGGTAGGTTCGATTCACATTTTCGCCTTTTGAAAAGCTGTCGCTCTACTGAGTTTCGCTGCAATAACTTGAAATATGAAATCAAAAGTTTTGTTATACTCATGATTCTAAGCCATGGGTAAATATCGGCAGATTCTTTGAGCTTAAAATCATCAAATTCAAAGAAGGACACTTTTTCACTGAGATTGCTGGAGAACTTCACGCCAGCGATAGATAAGGTTGATGACTTAAAACCAGTCAGTCTCGTAATCAAATATTCTCGGCAGATGGAAATAAGGGAAATCTCGTATGATTCAAATTCGGCTTCCTCATTCCCAATCATGCTAGGTATATTGTTGAAAATTAAATCATTGGCATAGATATCCAAATATGACAGCTCATTCTGTATAGGCTCATTCATGGCGACATCGATCACGATTAGTTGTCTCCAAGTTTCTTTGATTAATCTTAGTGTATCCATGATATTGAAACAATGAGTTTTCAACGTAAGTTGACTGATTACGCTGATCACTAGCCTTGTATTGGTATCTTGTTTCTTGATCCGTTGTAAGTATTTCATGAGTGTTCGATGGATTGTTTGTGATACTTGAGATAATCCAACGCAATCCATGCTAAGTAAGGAGTCCAAAATGGAAATAAAGTTTGATATATTCCTATCAACAAGCGATACGTCTAGTCTTTCTTCGAGATAATGACAAATTGTCTCTGCCAGAGAGACCCATTGATGCAATGCCAGTTTCAATTGGAATATTCTACTGTTGATCAGCGCATATAATGCAAAAGTCAAATGAACCGAAATTGGTTCTAACAGAGACTTGGAGTTTTGTTTCACCATGAGTTCTGGTAGCACTGCCGGTAATAATCGCAGGGTTTTTAACTTGAATCTGGAACACGTCTTTTCGACAAACAACCTGAGCACATAAGCCGCCGATGATAATCTATTCTCGCTGAGAGACATCTTCCCGACTGAGGAGTCATTCACAGTGGCTAGTAGATTGCAGTACTTCCTATGCTCATCATCAAGCAATTCAACTAGAGTTTCGCACGTTGAAGCGAGTGTCTTGGTAGGTATCAGATCGGGCGTCTGTTTCAACGTCGAGGTAAGTTCATCCAGTGCAGCATTTCTTTCCTTTGTCTTGGTAGAATGCAAATTATCTAACACGCTAAGGATCGATCCATTCTCCATTATTTCATGTCTTTGAACCGTGTTTTGATCCTCTATGCGATCAAGCCCCAAGACAAAAAATTGGTCTTCGAGAGTTAACTATTAACAAAGAAAGGCAACGAGGCCGAAGTGACTTGTTATATGAATGTGAGATTATAATCTCGAGATTTTACAAATTCTTGTTTTCTTGATATTAAAGACAGATTAAATTCCTCCAAGTATACACTGATAAGATGTTTGCAGAATTTAAACAACAACACCAGAGTTGGAAGCAACTCTTGGCCACAAGTCAGCACATTCCTTACCGACTGGACCAGTGATGGCGGAACCCTTCATTTCACCCTTTGGATTGGCGATAACACCAGCGTTGTCTTCAAAATACAAGAAGACACCGTCCTTTCTTCTCCATGGCTTGGATTGACGAACAACGATAGCTGGCATAACCTTCTTTCTCAATTCTGGCTTACCCTTCTTAACGGTAGCGATAACCATGTCACCCAAAGAGGCAGCTGGCAATCTGTTCAATCTGGAACCAGAACCCTTGACAGCAATGATGTACAAGTTTCTGGCACCACTGTTGTCAGCACAGTTCATGATGGCACCAACTGGTAAACCTAGCTATATTAATAGGATCACAAAGCAGGATCACAATTGTTAGTAAAAACTTCTCGAAAATTTTCAGGCCGTAGTAGCACACAACTAGGTCATAACGTTCTAACGTTGGTTCTCAATTTCGTTCTTCCATTATACTGGAATATCTGAACTTCATTCGTGCAATTCTACTCTCCTTTAACATATCACATATTCTTGACATACAGAAATTCTGAATTTTGTACCTTGAGCACCGGACATTGTTGCTGTATTAGTGTGGTCTTGCTGAACTCTTTGAAAAGTATCAAGAACTACCTAACAATATATGGTTTAACTACGGCTTCTACTAACCCGCTCGCCGGCAATTCAACCACTCACTTGGTGCGACTATCCTCGATGGCGATGCTTGCCAATTGGTGAAAGTTGCAACCCATTGAGGAGATCCAGTTTGCGTCAAGTCGCTTTGTGAAATCTCACCACTTTTTTCATGAAAAACTTTGACTTTTTTTTAAAAAATGTTCAGGTTGATAGCCCAATGGAATGGGTGGAAAAAACAACAGTCCCATGAAATGTATTTCACTATAACTGTAGAGTTAAAGCATGTAGATGCATCAATCGTCTTGAGAACTGGGGTGGAGTTGAAAGCTGTGGAGTGCTGAGGAGCTGTTAGTTTATGAAAGTGGATCTGGATCGGCAAGATGAAAGTCGCAAGAGAAGAAGGCTGAACGAGGGAGAAAGCGACGCTTCCACCGACATTTCACAGGAACAGGATTGTTCGGAGTCTGATGGATCCATAGAGGTTGTGAGTGTCAATAGGAGGGTGCCTGAACCTGATGATGAGGATGACGACGATACTGATTTTATCCTGCGAGCTTTAAATGAATCAGATGGGGAAAGCGATGAAAACGGAGTAGGCAGATCTTCGAGGGAAAGCACAGATATTAATGTTGTCGAGACAATACCGTCTGATGAGGAAGTTATAGAGGCGATTGATTTAGAGGCTGAGATTCTTGGACAAAAAAATGAGGATAGTGGTAATGAGCGATCTGTTACTCCGGCTCCACATAAAGCCGTCAGGGATTATCAGTGCCCTATTTGTTTTGATCCTCCTGAAAACTCAGTGATTACTCCCTGTGGTCATACATTCTGTGTAAGTTGTCTGTTCCAGATGCTCAACTCTTCAAGAGGTCCAAAGAAAAACGGTTTATGTGCTCTTTGCCGCAAAAGTGTAGCTATCAGAGATATTAAGATGATCAAACTTAAGAAAAAAAGAGTGCGCAAGAATCCGTCGGTCACATAACGTTTTCATATTACTTCCAGTAGCGTATGGCGCATAGGCTGATCGTCCGGGCAGTAGCCGACAACGACAGGAATTGTTGATTATTAGCACAAAAACCAAACATGTTGAGAAACTAGCCATTCCAATCCAATTCAGGCAGGTTGCTCACTAAGAAATATTGCAAATTGTATAAAATATCACCCAGTCGCCCATGGATCTCGCTTACCTCTCACCAGCATGGCACACCAATAGTGCATTTGATGTATTCGACATTCAAAAAGAGCTGTTCAGTGCTTATTGGTTCTCGACTGATTGACGAATCAGTTGAGGGAGGTGTTGGTTACGGCAAAAACTCAAAACCAAGGAGAAGACGGAAGTATGGTTCAAGAATACGAGAAAGGAATAAAAAACACATCTTAGGCAATTCAACAATCGTCAAAAAAATGCAAGAGGCCGAAGCCTGTGCCTGAAATGTTCTTATCGGGCGCCAATTTAGTCAGGTTTGGTGCGTTTTGCGGGATTAGGGATAGCAGGGCCACTAGATGTCCACTGAGAGGAATTAGTCATGGGATTCACCTCAAATCAGGAAGAAGATGCGCCTGTCGATCTTTCACTTTATACCCTAGTCCCTTGATCAGCGTTGCCAAGGTAATGCTAGATCCCGATTTTGGTTCTTTGTTCAATATGATGGATAACAATAGGGCCACCATTAGCCCTTTCTTAAATAGTTAAATTATTAAAAGTTACGGTTATTTTCGGTTCGTGCTTAAGTCATGATATTATTAACAGACCAACTCTTGGCGTCTCGTATTTTGTCGTTAGGTATATCCTCGACGTATTCACCATACTCTTTTGATCCACTGTCACCGTTATCTTCATATTGTTTCTTCCTTTCCTTTTGCACAGATGACTTGTGACTCCATATCTGTTTCTTTTCTAAATATTCTCTCTTATCCATGTTATCATAATTAGTCACATTTCGAGCCGCTTCAC
Source organism: Torulaspora delbrueckii (assembly GCF_000243375.1). Lineage (NCBI taxonomy): Eukaryota > Fungi > Ascomycota > Saccharomycetes > Saccharomycetales > Saccharomycetaceae > Torulaspora > Torulaspora delbrueckii. Next base: position 485,134 of record NC_016503.1, on the reverse strand, counting down.
TGGTATCATCATCGTTGTTCCTCATACCGGGGCCATTCTTGTGACTTTCATAATAATCATTTTCCATCTCGTTGAGCCTCAGAGCTTGCAAATCAATCAAACATATTCCCTTCTCATTCTTGGCCCAACCGTTACCACCTTGTAAGATATCTTCTACGCATTCTCTCGGAGTGAACTCACCAGGTCGTGGATCCCAAGGCAATTGGAATGTTCTCTGATAGAGACTGTCAACTAAAGGACTCATCGAAGCTGATATCGAATTATTGGTAATATCTAATGTCATGCTGTTATCAATCGTCTTTCCTTTTCCATGATTGAACCGAGAAGATTGAGGGGAACTCATAGAGTGTTGGTAAAGGGAAGAAGTCGGAGATCCCATATCAGAAGAATCATCCAAGATATCATTGAACCCCGTCCTAAGAACACCTGGTAATTGACCAGAAATCAAGTTTCTTGTGGGTTGGAAATCTTTGTAACCTCCTCTAACTAACCGCATTTGTAACGTTACGTTAAGAATCGAATTCACTTTCGATTTCTTTAACAAAAAACGGTTCGTAGTTGGTTGTTCATCTTCTCTCACATAATCTGCAACGTTTAGGCTTAATACTCCCAGAAGAATTTTACCAGTAATCTTCTGCGAATATGTATTTGTTGAACCACTCTTGGCCGAATGTGAAGAACCTGAATTGGATCTTCGTGGTTTCACCGTACCACCATTCGTATCAGATAAAAATTCAAAGAACACTTCCAGTGATAGGTTCTTCGGCACTAGATCTCTATTGCGGTCCACTTGTAATTTAATCTGTAATGGTTTTTCAAACTCAAAATTCCATCTAGCTCGGTGGTTTTCCACCATGACTTTCGGAGTCGAACCATGGCTCTGATTCATAGCTGGTATTACTTCCCCATTAGAATCAAACACATCACTCGAAGTTCCTGTACCTTCTTTCAGATGCCACTTCACGTAACAGTACCCTGAAGACTGAGGTATATTAATCAGCTCGTTGATTCGCAAAGATAGCAGGAACTTGGGTTTCTTACTTTTATTCTTACCATTCAGCAACGGCATATTTCAAATCCCAGCATTTATTCATCTGCTAATTGAAATGCTAGTTATTTGACATATCAACCCTTTGTTTCGATGTAATTCATTAGTTCGAGACTTGAGAACTATCGGTCGCTACTAACGGACTAAGTAGTAATGGAGGCTTCGGCGAAGTTGCAACTTTGGGTGGCCTCTGAACTCCGTCAGAGGTGTATTTCTAGACTCTTGAACGGTCATGGAGTTAAGTCCGCAGAACAAGCTGGGCAACAAATGGTTTATTGGTAAAGATGAACGAGACCGCTTTCTGAGACCTGTGGCTTTCTCCGAAGACGACTTTCACCATATCAGAGCTTGTAAAGATGGCTCTGCTGGTCATCAATGTCTAGCACTTCTGCGTAATATTTCTGAGAGCCTACAAAGAAACAATGTACTGGTAAGCGATCGAATATCGGTGGATCAAACTATATGGACATTGAAAATTTACAAAGACGACCCCTCCAGTTTCCCAATTACAAATGTGCCGATCAAATGCAATGTGATGGCTACCATGGTGGATTCTCTCCGAGAATACGTGAACGAGGGTATGTCCGAAAGCTCCCTCTCTGGACTCTTAAAGACATTGGACTACCTTCGCAAATTGCTAGAAGCAGTGATCTTCAAAGCTGAGAACCCTGCACTAGCACAGTCCTCTCCAGATTCACTACAAACAAAGACTAGTGGTTCATTATCATCTAGGGGCAGTATTCGAAGAAAACCTGCCACAGCTGTCTCGGCTGGAGTACCAAAGTCAAAACCACTGGGAATCGATAACCTCGTGAAATATCACGAATACAAGCCCTTAATCATCTCTCTGCATCACAGACTGACCTTCTTGGACCAGTCCAACCATCAAAACGATGTCATCTTCGATTTTATTTCGCAGAACGTCTGTAGGTTTATCCTCGACGACTGCAAACTGCTACTGGCAGACTACATAGAAAGGAGAATACTACAGATATAGTCATATAAGAGTCTAATGACTCAGCTCTTCACTTCATGGTATGCCTCGTGATCGCTAATCCTCTAACCTGGAGAATGCGAAGGAAGAATTTCAATCAATAAATGACAACGCCATCTCGCGAACAAATCATCAATAAGTACCAAACGAGTCTACCAACCAGTGAGGCTGGCACTTGAGCTTAGTCACCGTCAGTAGTACTTAATCAAGCAGAAGGTTCAGGATTGACTAATAGCAAAAAGTGGAGAATTAGACGATAATCAAAACAAGCCACAAGAAGTAAAGAATTTGAATAGATGACTACTAAGAAGATACCAGTCCTCTCCCAGCTAGATACCAGGATCACTGGTCTTTCGTCTGAGTTGGCTTCGAATACCACACAGAGCACTTGCAGTTCCAGTGGGATGAAGCCATGCCCCATGTATATTGCCATCAATGAGTATACGAAGAGAATGGAGGATGAACTGGATATGAAACCAGGAGATAAGATTCAAGTCATCACCACTGATGAGGAGTATAATGATGGCTGGTTTTACGGGCGCAATTTGAGGACCAAAGAAGAGGGTTTGTATCCGATGGTCTTCACGCAAGAGATCAGTATCGAACAGAGGCCTTCTGCTATGAGATCCAAATCGACAAAGAGGATAGCTAGCTCAGGTAATGGCAGTACTTCGAATTTCTCAGGCTACTCACAAAACGGTTCCACCAGTGAGCTTCCGACGCCACAGCCTTTGGAGACAGCTGCCCCAATGCCTTTGAGCAAGAAGAAGCCCGTAGACAGGAAAATCTCTCTGAAGACCACGATGAGTGATATAGATAAAGCTTTGGAGGAATTGAGATCGAATTCTATGGAGCAGCTGGATAATGGCGGTCAAAACATGACTCACGAGACTATTTTCTCTTCTACTAGGGACTTGGATATATCATACTCTTCTGGAAATCCGGAGGGATCTAGTTCAGCCAAATCCCTATCGAATGAACGATCCGCAGGAGCAAATTCGATCAATGGTATTGATACAAGCGAGCTGAACCCTGCTATGGCAGAATCATGGACTCCTCCCCAGGTCACGGCTTACTTCATAATGTCTGGATTTGACGTTCAATCCTCGTCTCGTTTCCAGCAGCATAAGGTATCAGGTGCAATCTTATTGCAGCTAGAATTAGCCCATCTGAAGGAGCTTGAAATTGATTCATTTGGGACGCGGTTCGAGATTCACAAAGAGATTGAAGATTTACGAAAAGCCAGTAAACGTGCAGATAAGGGCCGGATTGACGGGAAGTCTGCTGAGGAAAATCAGTTAATGCCTCCAGCATTTCTGAATCAAGGACCGACATATCGTGGGCACGTCAGGAAAGTTTCGCGATCTTTAGAAGATTTCTCATCAAATTCTACACCGATGAGTGCTGGGTCAAACGAACGACCCAAGAGTAAAGCAAATCAGTTGCAAGCATCTCAAAATGATACCCAGAAAGCCGCATTAGCTCTGCCATCCATCTCTGATAAAGAACTTGATGATGAGCGGCTATTTGTATCTCCTAGAAGAGCCCCGAAGCCGCCGTCCTATCCTAGTCCGGTGCAACCTCCCAAGTCGCCAATGATTGGCAATGATTCTGGGAATCGATACTCTCCGCCAACAATATATGAAAAGGCAATGTCGAGTTCACTTGAACCTCCAGGCGCGTTCAAATTTCCACCCAATAGCCCTCAAGATTTTAAAGCTAAATCGGGCTTTTCGTTTGGGGGGAAGTCGTCGACATCTTCATCGACTCCAACAACCGACAGTTATCCAAGTGGGTCGAAAGCTCAAGCATCAGGTAATAATGCTGGAAACCGTAATTCTGTTATATACTCGGGTCATAAGAAAGCGCTATCGGGTGGTTCCTTTGTTGATCTGTACAACAGAGTTTCAATGTTATCTCCAACTGCGCCAAATCTAACGGAAGAGGGCTCTAGTCAAGATGAAGATTTGATACCCAATGGTAGGCCGTCATCTAGTGTCTACGCCGGCCATTCAAGGAATGCTTCCGTGGCACGTAGTAAGCTGCCTTCGCAGGACATTAAGAAGCATAGAAGGGCTTCGTCATTGGTCTCTTTTTTCTCAGCTAAGAATGAGGAACGACCAGTATCGCCCGCTAAGAATGCTTCCCATTTAAGCTCTCACAGTCACAGTAAGAGAGATTCTTTCATTATGAGTCCCTTCAGGCAACAGTTCACTGAGAGTGCCTCCCATTCGGCGACGCCAGCGAAGGTCGGGAAAAGCCATTCGAACAAGAATACGCCGACTCCGCCAACTCTGAGATCTCCAATAAAACCAAACAGCGCAAAGAAAGACGATTCAAAGAGGAGGTCTGTTAGCGCTAAAGAATCAAGTTATGACAGTACCAAAACTGATGATGACAAGAATAAAAGGTCCGTGAGTGAGGCCCAGAAAGGAAAAGGTTTGCGTACGATCAACACGAAAAACATATCTAGAAAGCAGCAAACATCCGCTTTCATGGAAGGGATACGGAATGTCAGTGTTAAGGATGCTATGATGGATGCAGACTGCTCCGGTTGGATGAGCAAAAAAGGAAGTGGCACAATGGGGGTTTGGCGAACTAGATTTTTCACTCTCCATGGGACCAGATTATCTTACTTTGCCAGTACAACTGATACCAGGGAAAGAGGATTGATTGATATAACTGCGCATTGTGTTGTTCCTGCCAAGGAGGATGATAAGCTAGTTTCGCTTTATGCAGCTAGTACCGGTAAGGGTCGTTATTGCTTCAAGCTCCTTCCACCTCAACCAGGTTCAAAGAAAGGCCTCACGTTCACGCAACCTCGTGTTCATTACTTTGCTGTTGACAGTAAAGACGACATGAGAGCTTGGATGGCAGCTTTAATTAAGACCACGATTGACATTGATACGTCAGTGCCGGTTATCAGTTCATGTGCCACGCCAACTGTGTCATTGAGTAGAGCTCAAGAAATGCTTTCACAGGCCAGAGAGGCAACAAGGTTGAGAGAGCAGCAAAGGTACTTGAACGAAGAAGATGAAGATCAAATGCTTTGGGAAAAGCAGCAAAATAAGTTACAATCGTCAGATTATGGGACTGGGAGTCATGGCAATACGCTACGCCAATCTGATGATGAGGCTTTAGGTTCGGCTATCAATTTGTCGTCCAATGGAAACACAACAGTGAATTCTAATGGCTTTGCTAGCCCTTATTTGTTGGCGTCAGGCGTTTTGTCACCAAGCTTAGGGTCTAGCTCTGGCAAATTTCAGGACACAACACCTGATCTTACGGCTAATTTGAAAGGGGATTACTTTGGGCGACATCAGCACAGTTCGGGTGAACATTTCTAGTATTCAGATACCACATTAATCATATTACTAATATAAACCGTTATGGAGGGCTTTAATCAATTAAATTGTTCGTAAATATTTCTGCATTGCATTGTAATTATTATAATCAGATGGTCATTCCTCTGAATGGCATTTCTCTAAAGCATCGATGATAAGAGGATTCCCTTTCGGATCCAAGTTCATGGCGACCGTAAATTCTTTAACTGCATCCTTTTTTCGGCCCATAATCTGGTAGAGTTGACCTAGGAGGAAGTGCACTGTAGCTTCATCTGGAGCCAATTTTGCAAGCTCCTCAAAATTTTCTAATGCAGCGCTGTATCTAGCCATGGAATACAGTAGATGAGCTTTCTTGAATTTCGCCAGCGAGGAGCTCGGTTGTAATTCGCATGCCTGTTCATAATATTGTAACGCCTTTTCCTGATAGGACAGCTTCTCAAGGGCTACTCCACAGCAGCATATTAGGATGACATTGACCGGATTGATATTTCTGGCTTTCTCGAAAAACAGTAGTGCTTTGTCATATTGACCTAACTTCATATAACACATACCAAGACCATAATAGGCGTTATAATGTTGAGGATCACAGGCAAGTGCTCTTCGGTAACAGTTTTTGGCAGTATCTATCGAGTCGTTTGATGAGTGTTCATGGCCTTGTAAGGTGTAAGCATATGCGAAGTTGTAATCAATCTTTGTGGCCTTTTCAAAATATTTGATGGCGTCTTCATGATCTCGTTGCAAGGAGTACAAGTTCCCTAAACAACACCAAGTTTGCGGTTTGTTGGGTAGTGTCTCGACGAGTTCATTTGAAAGATGCGATAATCTTGTACTATCGTGTAAATGCCACAACAAGGTTGAGAAGATTTCAATATCTTGAGTCCTTGTTGGTTGCATTCGTCTCAGTTGATTGAAATGATTTAAAGATTCCTCATAGTTAAGTATCTCATAATGAAGTTTCCCCAGCTGAGCTTGACACCAAGGCATCTCGGATTTGATATGCGATGGTAGCCGGTTTTCTAAGAGCCTGATAGCCTTGTATGAATCGTACTGAGAGGAGGCCTTCAAAACTCTGGCAAAAGTAAGAATCAACTCTGCTAAAGTATGAGGAGTAGTAGCTGTTGTTGACAGTGCGGTAGTCAAAAGTCCATGATGTTCAGGTTTGACAATCATCGATGAAAATGTTTCACCCCTTTTGGGACCTGAACTGCGAGACAGAGTGTTATTTCTGGGAGTCTTGAAGTTTGAAGTATGCAACAATTTTGAAGGAGGTGTTGTGAGTAACTTTGATCTGTTTGCTAACTTACCAGTAGGTTGCTTTGACGAAGGAGGTGAAGAGAATGCACTAGTGGATACAACAACATTTGCTTTATTTAACATAGAGTTAGTTGGTTGTCCCTTTATCGAAGTATGTTGAGGCGCCAGAGCATTTACCTGCGATTGTTGCTTCGATCCATTTGCATTCAATGATAGTGACGATGATGAAGATGATGAAGATGACGGTACACGGTTGCTGCTTTGATATGGGGTGGCTGTTGAATGTGGTTTCGAAACGCTGAACCTCGACTTAAATCTGTTACTTGTTGATTGGTTTTGCTTGGTCATTAGAGAATAAAGCCTCTTCAGATCGATAGTGGCTCTCAATGCACAAAGCGACGTGTATGCTTCCCACAAGTAAGGATCTGCATTCAAAGCGCTGGAATAAAATAAAGCACTTTCCGGTGTTCTTTCGAGCTTGAAATTTAGTCTCCCCAAAAGGCAATTAATTGTTGCAACTGTCGGCATATGAGTCAGATTGCCATTGGAAGTTACTGAAGGTTTTTTATCAAGCACATTGAGTAACGCATCCACTGCTTCTTTCAAGTCGGTATCAAGCTGCAAACAACATCTTGCAAAAATGTAGCTAATCCCCATATGATCAGCCTCTTTAAAATCCTTGCTGACTCGTAAAGCTGTTTGAAACTCGCCTTGTAGATATAGAGATAAAGAGTACAGGTAAACGGATTCAAGTCTGTGTACATGATTCTTTTCCAATGGGGAGCATTCGGCATACAGTAGCTCTGATAAGAAGACTGCCGTCTCATAATTCAATTGTGATATGGCGTGCTGAATATATTCCTGTAATTTGACTATCGTATTCAAAGTGTTAACATCAGTCGTGAGATCATCCGCATTCATCGGAGCGTTATTCAAATTACTATTACTGTTGCTCCCAAAAAGCATCTTGGCGGTCTATAGGGTACTCTTGGCCCCAGGAACACTTCTGGACCTCTGGAGATTTGCTATCACTGGTGTAGCTAACAGTATTCTGATCAGTCTCATCTGGTCCACAAATCGGTATACTTTTGACTATATTACCCGGCCATACGTGTCAGTAGTAAATAAATATTAAAATAATGAGGAATACAAGGCTATAATTGCCAGTCTAGTGGCTTGCTCGATGCTCTCTAGTTTTTTATTTCATATATCTGGGCTTTACTGGATTTTTGAGGTTATTTTTACCTGTCTTCGGACAACTTTTAAGCTAATTCTGTGGAATCACGAAAATAAAATCCGAGCATTCGATACAAAGCTTTTTGGCAAGAACTAACGCTCTTCTCTAAAATTCTATCGAGTTTTCTCAATTAATATATCTCGAAAATATAATTCAGCTCTCCGCTGAAGCTTGATGAAGCAAGACCATCCTTCGGCCTAGCAACGTAGTGTCGTCAAAAATAGGTAATCCCAACTAGTAAATAGGGCCTATTACTCTTTGAGAGCTGCAACTATCCAACCAAGTCCCTTTTGGAGTGAGCAGATCAAAAATGAAAAGAAAAAAAAAATACAAAAAATAGCAGTACGTATTTGAAAAATGTTAGATGGCACTTGGGCTATAGAAAATCAATTGAGTGATCATATCATCTCTAATACCCCAGGTAATTGGGTCCCTGAGCTGTAAAACTTTTTTCGAGCACAAATGATGATCAAGAGGCGGATATGGGGCTTACTTTTGGCCGTAGTTGTCATTATAATACTGCTTCGAGGCTCTGGATCATCGCGAAATTCGCTAAGAAATGATAAGCTCGATAATGGCTGGTTGCAACCAAATGTATACAGATGGGGAGACCATGTTGAATTGCTTGTTAACAAAGTTGAGTCGGATTTAACGCAATTCCCATACGGTTATTATGATCTACCATTTACTTGTCCCCCCACTGAGGATAAGAAACCATTGCATCTATCATTGAATGAAATTATTAGAGGAGATCGTAAATGGGAGAGCGATTATAAATTAAAGTTTGGTCAAGATGCTTCATGTGAAGCACTATGTGCGAGAAAGACGAAGCCTGCGGGGATGCGACGGGCACAAGAACTCGTAAGACAGGGATATGTCGTTCAATGGCTAATTGACCAGGAATTGCCTGCTGCAACGACGTTTATTTCAACGATTGACCATAAGAAATACTATGTTTCTGGTTTCCCGCTTGGGTTTGTGGATCCCGATACTGAAAAGACATATTTGAACACGCACGTTATGATGGTTATTAGGTACAATGCAATCGATCCTGAGACTTTCACCATAGTGGGATTTGAGGTTTACCCTAAATCGGTATCTGATTATCATTGTCCTGGCGCCTCTAAGGGTTATGAACAGTATGAGCTTATTGTCCCAGAAAACGAAGATGAGCTAACATATATCCCATTCACGTATTCTGTGTACTGGCGTGAGGAATTCAAGGTAGACTGGTCACACAGATGGAATTTTTTCCTAAACAGTGGTGAGATGTCAGAAGCTTCATCGAGAAGATTCCATTGGATGACATTGGGTAATTCGGTGGGAATTTCATTCCTACTGATGCTTATTGTCATTGCAAATCTGTACAGGATAGTCAGGGTGGGTCATGAAGCTGGTAGTGAAGAATTTCAATTTACATTTGATGAAAATGAGGAAGCTGATTCGATCTATGGAGTAGCCAAAACATGGCTTGCCCAAACGGATTCCTCATCTATTTCTTTCAAGATATTAACCATTTTCGTTTCGATAGGTGTTCAGTTCCTATTCACAATCATAGGTTCTTTGGCCTTTTCATGCTCTTTGAACAAACTGCACAACATCAGGAACTCTGTGCTCAGTGTAGCGTCTTTTTTTCTTTGTCATTGGAGCTATTTATGGCATCTATTTGTAGGTACTTGGCTACACATTGACCATCGCACCACAAACGACGGTAGCGCTGGACGCTGTCGAACTTTCTCCATTCTTTGCGGTTCAGCGTTACCAGGTTTAGTCATGATCAGTACCCAAATGTTAAACTGGATCGTTTGGGCTAACGAATCCTCACATGCATTGCCCTTCCGTACCATTGTTTTATTCGTGTCCATATATTTCGTCATTTGCATCCCACTGAGTCTGCTAGGCGAGGAGGTGTCTCACAGAGTACATCGTAAGCAGGCTCAAAATTTTCCCATTTTGTCTTCCCTAGGTGCTAGATCCATCAAACCTTGTAGAGCGCCTACGACTCTGGCACCTAGGAAAATATCTGAACGCTTGACATTTGATTTCGCCACTTTTGCGATATGTGGATTTCTGCCCTTTGCAGTGATCTACGTGGAATTGCAATACATTTACAAATCAGTCTGGCTTGAAAAGACAGATTTTTACTACCTTTACGGTTTCTTGCTAGCAAACATCATATTACTATGCATTGTGGTATGTGAAGTATCATTCCTAGGTTGTTACGTCATGATGCGTAAACATAAGAGAGTCGCTACGTTTGACAGTTGGCGTTGGAAATGTTTTATGATGGGTACAAGTTGTGCATGGTATATGGAACTTTACTCATTATACTATATCTTCCACACCTTGAAGATGACCGGCTTCCCCTCCATCTTTATCTCTGTCTCCTACAGTCTCATCTTCAACATCATGTGCGGCTGTGGGATGGGTTCATTGGGGTATTTAACATCTTGTTGGTTAGTGAACAGAGTCTTCTGTACAAAATACAACAAAGCATAACTAGGTAAGTATATATATTACACGGCATAGAGTTAAAATTCGACGTTCGCATTATTCGTATCTCTTTGGGATCTGTGTTGCTGCACAAACCCACCCATACCACTGCCACTTGAAGGTCTTTGTGAATTTTCGTAACGATTTTGGTATGGGCGACGACCACCACCACTCTGGTTATTATTATAACCTCTGTTATTTTGGTTCCCACGTCTAAAGTTGTCACGACCACCGAATTTGTTACCTCTTCTGAAATTACCACTATTATTGTCCTTGGATCCATTGTTGTTACTTATTTGTTGCTTAACTTGATCGATGACATTATCCTGTAATTTAATGTATTTGATATAGGTACCTCTTAGATAGACTTCCTGTGATTTGACAATTTCTTTTTGAAAGGCGATATTGCCACTGTTCCCAATGGTATCCTGTTGACTTACGTTACTGAGGGTTAGGTTCATCCAGTTATCGACGTTGGTAAGTTCACCCTCGACGATCTCGCCATTTTTAAGCTCAACACTCACCTGTTGTCCTTTGGCATTTGTCAGCAGGTATAGCGGTAGCATCGAAAAAGGTTAATTAGTGTAATGGCAAATTATGGGGAAGTAGGGCTGGTTAAGGTTAGCTGAAGGTATATATGGGTTATACTATTATAATGTGGTACTTTGACAATATTTTTCAAATTACCCGACTTTCCTTTTCGACGTTACCCGAAACTTCCAAGTTACCAGATGTTCTTCACTTCCTACTAGAGAGCCAGATCAATCAATACACGACCAATTGTGCTAGAAGATAGGTTTGATTTTCTATCAATGGTAGGTCTTGATAAATAGCCACCTAATTATGATCAATATTAAATGATCTATCTTTCATAAATTGTTAATTCACTGTCGCATATTCAATAAGTGTGTGTGTGTGTGTGTGTGTGATTATTCATATGCGAAGCATGGATCATTGTGTAATTTTAATTCTTCTTGTTATTGTTTCTCTACTATCAAACTTGAGTCCGTCTACGTCACCGCCTGAGAAATAATTTTTGGGAAAATTATAGATCAAGTTCTTGATCTACAGTTATTCTGTCTTGGGTCATTATTATTATAATTTAGTGGAACCAAACGTTGGGCTAAAATTTTCTCTTAAGTCAGCAGTCTTTATTTAGTCACTATGTCATCTTTCTAATTCCCGATCCAAAAGGACGGGACTAATATTTCAGACCCATCAATTCTTGTCCAAAGCAATTCATGTATTATATAATAGATCAGTGCGTTTTACATAAACAAATGAATGTTGTCAACTCCATTTACTAGTTGAATTATAGCAAGACTTCTTATAATCATGTCTTTCATATACCTCATAGAAGACTAGTAATATTGGACCCTTCGATGCCCTTCGATGCGTATTAAAGGTATTTTAGATAAATTACCAATGCATGGCTACTTTATGTTTGAATTTTTTATTTCAAAAAGAATAAAATTATGGGGATAGGAATTAAACCTACGAAGGTGGAAACCCATTCAGTTATCAAACACATAGTGTCACTATAACGGTGCTATCGAGCTCTTTTATTCCTATCGTGTTATCAGTTCTTACCAAATTTTCACTTTACGCGTCGCATAACGCGTAAATTCTTGCCAATGCCTCACCAGATCTCGTTTCCCCCCATTGGGGAAAAAAACAAAGGGTGGTGCCGGGTTACGCAGACGGAGACAGCAGTGAGAGTATTACCATCAACATACCTGGTGGATCGGCATGAACAAGTGGAGATACGTCCTCTTATAGCTCGCTAGATCCTCTCTCTTCAAGCTGGGATCCAGTGGAGCGTGTGAATGGAGTCTGGCACCGGGATGACTAGTTCCAATGAAGCAGAAGGAACGGGTTCGGCGGGCTTGGTGCCCGTAATTGAAATCGCGACTTATGCGGAGACAGATGTTTATGAGTGTTATATTCGTGGTTTTGAGTCTAGGATCGTGATGAGAAGAACTGCTGATGATTGGGTTAATATTACGCAGGTGTTCAAGATCGCTCAATTCTCAAAGACACAGAGAACGAAAGTTTTGGAGAAAGAATCCACTGATATGCGTCATGAAAAGGTGCAGGGTGGGTATGGAAGGTTCCAAGGTACGTGGATTCCGTTGGAGAATGCCAAGTATATGGTTTCCAAGTATAATATTAGAGACCCCGTTGTTAGTACGATTATTGGGTTTCAGCTCGATCCGATGAATCCTCCGGCGAAAAGATGTAAAAACAGTGTGCTGAAGAGATCATCGCCCAATGGGAGGATAACTTCTCCCTCTAGTTACAATAAAACCCCTAAGAAGAAGCTTTCTGCTTCGGCAATGGCCAGAAAGACAAAGAAGAATGGTGTGTTACAACCGAATCCTAGTCCTTTGCAAAATTTGGTATTTCAAACTCCACAACAGGCTCATCTTGCCGGACAGAATTCAAACACAACGGTTCCACAGGCTTTGAACGATAAAGAGACACCTATGACGATGGGTTATTCGGCAACACAGAAACCATTGCAGTTTTATCCCGTGCCCACTTCACTCTCGCATCATCATAAGATTCCTCGTAATAACCACCATAGTAATGCAAATTTTCACAATGGTACGGAATCTCAATCGTTCCTCACTTTCATACCTGAAGGTCCCAACCAAGGAGTTTTCTCCACGCAGGATCAGACTCATCAGTCTGTACCCAATATTACAATCAACGGAAATTCGAAACAACCGCCTAAGAAGCGTAGAAAGGATAGTCAAATCGATCCTATTATGAACGATGAAGCGTTCCTCAATCAGGATAAGGCTCAACAGAATTTCAAAGTGATGAAACAGCAGATGTGGCAAGATATGCATCCAAAGCATTTATCGCAAACTTCACCAAAGACAATGTACCCAATAGCGGCTAGCAACACTACCCATTCAAATACTTCATCGATGGAAATGTTCTCTACACAGGATAACCCAACTCCGATGTCGTCAAGATCCTCTACTCCACAGACATTCAGTGGGATCCCAACGGCACCAGCTACTGCAGTGGAGAATGATGATGTTGCACATGCGGACCTCGAGCAAATGTCGGTGGAAGCGTACAAGGAAACGATCTTGCAAGTTTTGTCCTCGGAGGATGGCTCAGATAAGGATTATGCTCTGCCGTCTCAAATGTACCATCCACCATCCAATCTGGATATCAATTTTCAGATAGATGACCAAGGTCACACACCACTGCATTGGGCCACTGCAATGGCCAATATCCCTTTGATTAAACTGTTGATAGCATTGAACGGTAACGCATTACAGAGTAACTCAAAAGGCTTCAATTGTATCACCAAATCGATTTTTTACAACAACTGTTATAAAGCAGGTTCATTCCCAGAGATTATCTCATTATTGAGAATTTGTATTGTGACACCCGACTCAAATGGTAGACTACCACTGCACTATCTCGTGGAATTGAGCGTTAATAAGTCAAAGGATCCATTGGTGATAAACTATTACATGGATGCTATCATTCAAAATTTGGGTCAGGATGATTATACTTTGCTGAGGATGACTTTGAATTTCCAGGATAATCTGGGGAACACAGTACTCCACTTGGCAGCGTTGAATCTGAATTTGGAACTTTGTAATAAACTCTGCTATCTCGGCTCTTCGATGGATATTACTAACTATGAAAATGAGACACCAGCTTCTATCCTGGCGAAATTCAATTTGGTACCGCCCACTTCCATCAATCAAGCACTTAGCCCACAGGCAATTAATAAAGGTTCTCCTTATCTTGAACCACCTACCGGTACATTGGCCAATCCTGCTAAGACAGCGTCAAAACTATCACAGGAAAAGGATCAACAAATCATATCGCCAACAGATAACGAACCAATAAAGCCGCCTCAAATAAAATTAACCCCAGCAGTACCGACGAGGAAGATGGCAGACAGAAATTTCTTATCTGGTGCTGATTCTACGACTTTTAACTCGCTCATGGATGATTTATCGAATATTGATTCATTTGTCACTTCATCTGCTATCAGAGATGTAAAAACTACACCATCAAAACTGCTGGAAAGTTCACCAATACTTCATAAAAAGAGACCAAGTATGACAAGTATGCTGCCTCCGCCAAGTTTAAAGAAATTTGTCAATTTGGCTGACGCCATGGAGTCGCCGTTGGGACCAATCATACTGTCTCCGCGCGCTGGTCAACCAAAAGTTAAACAGCTCGGTGAAATTGTATCGTTGGCAGGCAAGTTGAGGGATGTATCGAACAATTTGGTCTTTTCACTTAATACACAGGCAAGCTCGATTGCTACAGAGACCGAAAATACGGAGAAAGGAATTACATTGGTAAAGAATAATTTACAGAAAATAGAACATGGGGAGAAAGAACTCTTTGCGCAATACGACGAATCAGAAGGGATTCAAACCATCAGTGACCTAGGCAATGCGACAGAGGAACTACGAAACACAACTGAAAGCGGCAAAGTAGCTTTTATTCAATGCATAGAGAAATCACAAGCACTAAGTTTAGCCTCTTTAGTCCAAGAGGAAGAATCAAAAGTTGACGAAGACTCCGCAGCATCACCAGCACCAGAAAAATCACAGAATGAGGACACCTGGAAACTCGCTACGGAGTTGGCATTCTTACAATTTAGAAGACGTTCTTTCCTTGGGAAGATCATCGACGGGAAGTGCAACATTGACACCTCTAACAAGATCAGCAAGTACAGACGCTTAATTGGCATGACAATGGAGAACATTGACACGAAACTCGACGAAATAGAAACAGATCTACGGGCAAACGCATAAAAACTACTCAAGACGCTCTTTCGGGACTTCTTTATATACTTAATAGCATCTTTAATCTCTTCACATTGTATGTTTACGTTTCTGCACGTGACTTTGCAGGCTCAGAGACTCTTTCTGTGTTGATGAAAAATTTTTAGATGCGATGAGCTTTTCGATGCGATGAGGTGCGATGAGATGGAGAATAACTTCTGTTGATTGCAAACAAAGCAAGACATTTACAGCATTATAGAGGGTTTTAAAAACCAGATTTGTTTAGCTTGCAGTGTACTTCTCCTTGGCAATAGTCGGAGTTTCCAAAAAGATTGATTTTTTTCGTTAGTTCGAAAGAAATTGAAGACAGCAAGCTACTACGTGCTGAGACGTTTTGTTCTTCGAGTTGAACTCAATTCTGTGAGAAACTCGGTATAACTACAATCATGGATCAACAGTATTTGGCTCAACTTGAGCAGACCTTGGGTGCTATTGTTCACCCAAATTCGAATGGCTTGAAAGAAGCTACCAAAACTTTGCAAACACAGTTTTACAAACAGCCATCGAGTCTTCCTGCATTAATCCATATTTTGCAAAATGCCTCTGATGATGCTCTTAAGCAACTGGCGGGTGTCGAAGCCAGAAAATTGGTTCCAAAGCATTGGGCTGCTTTGGATGCCTCTACCAAGACTCAGATCAAGCAATCCTTGCTGCAAACAGCTTTCAGTGAGCCAAAGGAGTTAATTCGTCACTCGAATGCTCGTGTTATTGCTGCAATTGGCACTGAAGAGATGGAAGAAAACCAATGGCCAGATTTGGTTCCAAATTTGATTCAAGCTGCCTCCGGTGAAGATGCTCAAACTAGATTGACTTCCTCTTTCATTCTTTTCTCTCTATTGGAGGATTTCACTCCTTCTCTAACGGCCTACATTGACGATCTTCTTGACTTGTTCAGCAAGACCATTAACGATACGGCTTCCTTGGAGACTAGATCCCTAGCGGCCCAAGGTCTGAACCATGTCTCTGGTTTGATCCAAGAGCAAGAAGAGGTGAATCCACAACAAGCTGCCAAATTTGCTGCTTTGATTCCTTCTGTGGTGAGTGTCCTAGAGGCTGTTATCAAGGCTGACGATGCTGTCAACTCAAAGTTGATTTTCAATTGTTTGAACGATTTCTTATTGTTGGAATCTCAGTTGACTAACAATGCCATCCCAGATTTGGTCAAGTTGGCAATTCAAATTGCCGTCAACAACGAAATTGACGAAGATGTCAGAGTCTTTGCTGTGCAATTCATGATCTCTGCTCTATCCTATAGAAAGTCTAAGATCTCTCAAGCCAAGTTGGGTCCAGAGATTACCATGGCCGCTCTGAAGGTTGCTTCTGAGGAGATTGATGTCGATGAGGAGCTAAATAATGAAGATGAAGCTGCTGAGAATGAGGAAAACACTCCTTCTCTAACCGCAATTAGATTACTAGCTTTTGCTTCTTCAGAACTACCTCCTTCTCAAGTTGCTACAGTGATCATTGACCACTTGCCAGCTATGCTTCAATCTTCCAATGCATTCGAAAGAAGAGGTATTCTATTGGCTATTTCTGTCGCTGTGACAGGTTCTCCAGACTACATCTTATCTCAGTTCGATAAAATTATTCCAGCAACGATCACTGGTTTGAAGGATAATGAACCAATCGTCAAGTTGGCCGCATTAAAATGTGTTCACCATTTGACCAGCGATTTGCAAGATGAAGTGGCCAAGTTCCATGATGAGTATCTACCTTTGATCATCGATATTATTGACACTGCCAAGTTTGTTGTCATTTATAACTACGCCACTGTTGCTCTCGATGGATTGTTGGAGTTTATCGCTTACGAAGCAATCTCCAAGTACTTGGAACCATTGATGAATAAGCTTTTCTACATGCTGGAGAGTAACAAATCATCTAAATTGAGATGCGCCGTCGTTTCCGCTATTGGTTCTGCAGCTTTTGCAGCTGGTGCAGCTTTCATTCCTTACTTCAAGACCAGTGTCCAATACTTGGGTCAATTCATCGAAAACTGTTCCCAAATTGAGGGTATGAGTGAAGATGACATCGAGCTAAGAGCTTTAACTTTCGAAAACATCTCCACAATGGCAAGAGCTGTCAGATCTGAAACCTTCGCTGAGTACGCTGAACCTTTAGTTAATTCTGCTTACGAAGCTATCAAGACTGAGTCTGCAAGATTGAGAGAATCCGGTTACGCTTTCATTGCTAACTTAGCTAAGGTGTACGGCGAGAATTTTTCACCATTCTTGAAGACCATCCTGCCAGAAATCTTCAAAACGTTGCAACTTGACGAGTACCAGTTCAACTTCGATGGTGATGCCGAAGATTTGGCTGCTTTTGCTGACGGTGCTAATGAAGAAGAGTTGCAAAACAAGTTCACTGTCAACACTGGTATTTCATATGAAAAGGAAGTGGCTGCAGCTGCTTTGTCTGAATTGGCTTTGGGTACTAAAGAACATTTCGTTCCTTTTGTTGAGGAGTCTTTGAAGGTTTTAACTGAGCAAGTCGAAGAATCCTATGGTCTGAAAGAAACCGCTTTAAACACCATCTGGAACATTGTCAAGGCTGTCTTGTTGGCTTCCAAGTTCGTTCCTGAGACATACCCTAAGGGAATCCCATCTGGATCTTATGTTGATGCAAGCGTTTTGGCAGTTATTCAAACCGCCAGAGAGATTACGTTGACAAACCTAGGTGATGAATTCGAGACATCCATGCTAATTACCGTTATGGAAGACATGGCCAACATGATCAAACAATTTGGTAGTATTATCGTTATGGATAACGGAAACACAAGTGCATTGGAAAACCTCTGCGTCCAAGTCATGAGTGTCTTGAAGGGTACTCACACCTGTCAAACCATTGACTTGGAAGAAGATGTTCCAAAGGACGAAGAGCTAGATGCTTCTGAGACTGAAGCCACGCTGCAAGATGTTGCTCTAGAAGTGCTTGTCAGTCTATCCCACGCTCTTGAAGGGGATTTTGCCAAGATCTTCGAGAACTTCAAACCTGTCTTGCTATCCTTGTTCGAGTCTACATCCAAGAACAAGAGATCGTCAGCTGTTGGTGCTGCATCGGAGATTGCTCTAGGTATGAAAGGTCAAAACCCATTCATGCACGAGATGCTGGAAGCTCTAGTCATCAGATTGACTACCGATAAGTCTTTGGAAGTCAGAGGTAACGCTGCTTACGGTGTTGGTGTTCTTTGCGAGTTTGCCAACTTTGACGTCTCTGCAATCTACGAGCCAGTTTTGAAGGCAATGTACCAATTGTTGACCACTGCTGATCAAAAGGCCTTAACTGCCGAAGATGATGAAGCTACTAGAGAGATTGTTGACAGAGCCTATGCCAATGCCAGCGGTTGTGCAGCAAGGATGACTTTGAAGCACGAAAACTTTGTTCCAATGGAACAAACTATCCCAGCACTATTGGCACATCTACCTTTGAAGACCGGCTTCGAGGAATACAACCCAATTTTCGAGCTTATCATCAAGCTTTACCAGAATAACAACAGTGTTATTGCTAGCGCAACACCAAAGATTATTGAGCTATTTACGGTCGTCTTCACAAAAGAAGACGAGAGGATAAAGCTTGAACAAGAATCTACTTTGGGTAGGGAAGAAAACATGGAAAGATTGAAGCAATTCCAAAACGAAGAGATGAGAGAGAAGGTTATCGCCTTGTTGAAGTATTTGAACAATACCTACGACGGCTTGGTTGCACAAAGCCCTGTCTTAGCAAGAGTCCTCGCTTAAATGAATAGGAACCGAACGTCGATACATTGATTATCATTTCAAGTTTATTATATTATGTATTTTATCTATAAGGAACTTTTTTGAGCTATCATTTTACTGAAAATTCGTGAAGGCAAGAATCAAGATAGCAGGAGCTCGAGGAATGGCTGAGAAAACCGAGCCACAGGGCGCTAGTGATGAGAAGGAATTCGTAAGGCCGCCCTTGGATCTATGGCAGGATTTCAAAGATGGTATGCGTTTCCTTTGCTTCAATCCCCGAGGCAATGCTGTGATCATGCCATTACTGCTGGTTGTTGAGTCCCTTGCCCTCAAAATTATTACTGCTAAGGTACCATACACTGAAATAGACTACAAGGCTTACATGGAACAGATAGAAATGATTACTATGGATGGTGAATTGGATTACTCACAGATCAGAGGAGGTACTGGACCTTTAGTCTACCCTGCTGGACACGTTCTCCTATACAAATTGATGTATAAGATCACACAAGGTATGAATCTCTTGCATGAAGGACAGAACATCTTCAGGTACTTGTACATCGGCACTTTATCACTTCAGATGATCATTTACTACCAACTGCAACTACCGCCCTGGTGTGTTGTGCTAGCCTGTCTATCAAAGAGATTACACTCGATCTACGTCCTGAGATTGTTCAATGACTGCTTTACTACTTTTTTCATGGTCTTAACCGTAGTGCTGTTGATGCAGGCGACAAAGAGACGTAGTGCTCTTATTTCGATGATTTCATCTTTAACCTACAGCGTGGCAATTAGTATCAAGATGAATGCGTTGCTGTATCTTCCAGCATTCATGGTCTCTATCTTTTTGATCAACGAGGGGCAATTGACAGTAACGGCCCTTTGCGCAATGATAGCTGTCGCTTGGCAAGGTCTCGTCGCCCTGCAGTTTCTCAAAACATACCCAATGGAATATCTACAATCAGCTTTCAATTTTAGTCGGAGCTTTATGTTCAAATGGAGCGTAAATTGGCAAATGATAGACGAAGACGGGTTCGACAGTATAATTTTTCACAAGTCCCTGCTATTGAGCCAGCTCGTTGGAATACTGGCAGTCATATTTTTCAGATATCCATGCCTACTAAAAGATCTACGAAATTCAGTCATACGTCCACTATCAAAGTCGATCCCAGGCGTCAAGCTGGGAGATACCGTCCCATATCTCCTAGTAACGACGAACTACATCGGGGTCATTTTTTCGAGATCCCTGCACTACCAATTCCTGACGTGGTACCACTGGACAATACCTATTTTAATGTACTACTCCAGGATTCCTTGGTTCCTAGGTCCCATCTGGTACATTTTGCACGAATTTTGTTGGAACTCGTACCCACCCAACGCGCAAGCTAGTACGCTTCTCTTACTGCTAAACAGTACCATGCTCCTACTGCTGGCCATAAACAGTCTCAATTGCTCGATTCACAAGAGTACTAATCAAAAGAAAGGGCAGTAAGTGAGGTGCGTCTACGGTGCCACAACATACTACATATTTCGTCGCACTACGGCCGTGTATCTAAGACAGGGCATTCATACTCAGCACTAAGTACTACTAGAATCATCTGAATCAAAGCACACATAACTCATCAACCAACTGATCTCTTGTAGACTTTTATCGGGGCGATGAGCTTACCCGAACGTACGTAATTGGTCTTCACCAAGAGTAACATTAAACTCGCGCCATATCTACAAGAAACTGACAAAGGCATTGTGAAAAGGTGTGGACCACCGGCATTGGCTTTAGCCTGTGAGTAATCAATTGCTGCGTTCAGTTAAACACATTGTATCCACTTGAGTTCATTAGTTATCCTTCGTGCTGCTAGCAGGGGGGGTCGATAAGACGCAATTAGATTGAAATAAGGCTCACTCAAGGACTAGAACTGAACTGGTGGAATTGCAGCATTTCTCGATTGCTCAAATTGAAGCATAATCCATCGCTCTTCAAGCCTCAATGTCTCAACGATCGCCAGACCACATTGGGATGGATGATGTTTATCTAGGTGGACAAGTACCACATAAAAAGCAGCATGAGAAACAACATCAACAACATCAACAAAAGCAGCAGCAGCAACAGCAGCAACAGCAACAGCAAAGGCGACAAGGGGCTGGTTTCTCTTCTAAACAGATGCTAGATGCTTACATATACGATTTTTTCTCTAAATCGTCGCTCAAGAATACTGCAGCGACCTTTTGTCGTGAAGGTGGGCTAGTAGATGTGAATGGTGTAGCAAAGACTCCTTCGGTTCTCGACGAGGTCAAGGATGCTCCACAGGGGTTTTTGTATGAGTGGTGGCAGATTTTCTGGGACCTCTTCAACGCAAGGACACATAAGGAAGGTTCTGCCGTGGCCAAGGAATATACCAAGATTCTATCCGATAAGCAAAAGCAAGAATATGCATACAGGTCTCATGCGGTCCAGGCTGCCAGGTTGCAGCGCATGGCTGGACAAAATGGCGAATCTCCTGTCGAATCCGGTCTCTCGCCGTTTGTTTCTCCCATGCCTGGTATGCACTATCCACCAAACTATGTCAACGTTCCTAATCCATACGTGACTCATGAACTGAATCAAGACGTGCGTGACTTTAACGTTACGGCTCCCACGCAATTCGTACCGCCTGTTATGGGTGCAGACGCTTCTGGCTGGCCAGTCAATCCTAATCATCAATTCCCAACAAATGCTCTTTATCACAATCGCACTAACCATTACTACGCGGTTCCTCCAACTCATTCACCCAGTCCGCAACCTATAGGTTCTAGGAGTAAATCCAGTAGACCGCCGCTCGCAAAGAATAATTCTATCACAGACATCCCAGGATCGCCAGTTCAAGGTTCGCCTGCTGGCTCCTACAGAGGGTCCAGCAGTAGTTTTGCTGGGCGGATATCGGTGATTGAGGGTCTGCATAATTATCAAAGGCAGATGATCATGTCTGAGATCGAGTACAACAATCAAAATAAGAAGACGACACCATCTCCTGGGACATCTAATAGTACTACTTCTAAGAAACGTATGTTACCCCCGTCAGCGGGCATTCTTCCCCAAAACGGTACACCTACGTCGGCAAGTTGTTCGAGTTTAAACATGATGAATGCCGCAAAGCCCAAGGCGGTCCGCAGAAGGTCTGCTAATAGTACACTAGGTCCCGTCAGCAGATCAATGCAACCTTCTTTCTCGGACAGTCCCTCTACACCTGTTAATGCGGCTCATCCAATAAATGTCAATGAGGTGAACGAAAGGCTGGTACTGCCCAATTCTCTGGCAACGGTATCAGAGGCTGTTTCATCAAGTGGCAGCGAATTAACTGACTCCTCAAAGAAAAGTAGTAAAAAAGTACGAAAACCGAAGAAAGCACTAGCCATTACTTTTAGCAACAATGGGTTCAGTTTCGTGCCACCTAACTCGGTTCCAACCCCACCCAATGAAGCGCAACAAAAGGCGCAGTTCAGAGTTCTGGGTAAGTATCAAGCGAAGAAGTCGCAGGCCAACAGATCAAGTAGCAAGTCGGCTAAAGGTTCGTCAAATGGAAGCCCGCAAGTGATGGGTGACGAAAGTTCGATGAGCACCCCGACGTTCGTGAACACCATGTGGAACAGTAACGGTAAAGTGCAAACCACCCCTCATACCAACTTCACATTCGTCGGAGAAAATGGTGATATAAGCGGTGGGGGGCCCAGCGGCCCACCAAATGCTGACTCTGCCCTAGGCAGCAGCAGCGGTGGATCCTATCAGTACAACGAGACCGATGCAGACGAACTACTGTCAATTAATTCGATGCTTTCGATGCCTGATGTCACCGCTATCAAAGGCGAAGACGCCCCGAATGATCTCATTCCAGGTACTGACACTACAAATGGTCTCACTGAGACTGCTCATCAAGATTTTAATCTGGACTTGTTGGAACCAGGAGAACCCTCTTTCAACTTCTTGAGTCCACGACAGTAATAAAAGTGTAAATATAAAGTATTAATAGTCATGAACAGGGAACTTCAAGACCCTAGGCCAGCGATGAGTGTCCATTAAGCTGATCAACTGCATACTGATGAGCTTCTTTGTTGTATAATACTCTCATATGTCTCTTTGGACGGGTTAATGTTTATTAAAAGCTTGAAACTCTTTATAATTCAACTTCCTAGACCCAATTCAAGTCATTGGACTCCTGGTTTTAATCCATTGGCATATTTTATGGTCATCTGAATCGTTAGAAATGGCATTCTTTGGTTCTGGATCGGCTGGAAATTCTGGTGTTTCTACCACTATGGCAAGCGAGAGGGACTTGGCAAATGATATTATCATCAATATCCCAGCTGAGGATTCGATCTCTGATATAGCGTTTTCACCGCAACAGGACTTTATGTTCAGTGTCAGTTCATGGGATAACAAGGTTCGCATTTGGGACGTTCAAAATGGTGTTCCGCAAGGTCGCGCACAGTACGATCATACTGCGCCCGTACTGTGTACTAGATGGACCACTGATGGTACCAAAGTGGTATCAGGTGGTTGTGACAATGTTGTCAAGGTATATGATGTGGCCAGTGGGCAATCACAAGATTTGGGAACACACGCGGGGCCTGTCAAATGCCTGCGTTACTTAACTTTTGGATCGAGTAATACGGAAGTTCTCGTAACAGGTTCCTGGGATAAGACTCTGAAATATTGGGATTTAAGACAACCGCAGCCGATATCTACGGTGATGATGCCCGAGAGAGTTTACACACTGGATAGCAAGCAACAATTGCTGGTTGTCGGCACTGCAGAGAGACATATCGCTATCATCGATCTCGGTAATCCAGCTACGATTTTCAAGACCACACAATCTCCTTTGAAATGGCAAACACGAGCTGTAGCGTGTTACAACGAAGGCGATGGGTACGCCGTGGGTTCCATTGAGGGCAGATGCGCTATCAGATATGTGGACGATGAACAACAGAGAAAATCTGGGTTCTCCTTCAAATGTCACCGCCAAACAAGCAGCAACCGAGCTGCAGGTACCCAGGCACAATCCTTGGTCTATGCTGTTAACAGCATTGCATTCCACCCCATCTATGGTACGTTTGTCACTGCTGGTGGTGACGGATCCTTCCATTTCTGGGATAAGAACCAGAGGCACAGGCTAAGAGGTTATCCATCATTACAAGCATCGATTCCAGTGTGTAATTTCAACAGACAGGGTACAGTGCTGGCCTACGCGCTAAGTTACGACTGGCATCAGGGCCATATGGGCAACAGACCGGACTATCCAAACGTGATCAGGCTTCACCCAACAACAGACGACGAGATAAAAGAGAAGAAAAAGAGGTAGGAGCAGACACTACCCCTCTCGGCATCTAACATCACGCATTCATAGACAAGCAATTTTAATTTCTGAGTAATCCACGATCCCATCCATCATACTACTGTTACGCACAGTATAAATACAATAAAAGGGGCAAAGCTGTTGAATAAACTAGAGTAATACTTTTACATGAGAGTCATCAAGGCTTACACCATTCTATGACAGCAGTCAATCACATTATTTCACGAGTTCTTGTAACTATAGTAATTGTTAATTGGCTTATATAGTGGATAATAGTATCCGATGTGTCTCACGCGATTTTTAAAGCTTTTGCCTATTTTGCAAATTTTTCAGATCTTCCTAGCACGTTGAAAAAGTTGCAGACCTCGAGATCTGGTATGAGCCCATAACGAAGACCTCAAGGCATCTTCGAACCAACTAGGGTTCCAATTGTCAAGCTTTCAAGCTTTTTAGCTCTACTGATAGGAAGTAGGCTCGTGCAACTTTTGCATAGGTTTTACATTTAGAAAACTTGCCCAATTGGGAACGAGAGAGTCTTTGAGACCCTTTTACTCGTATATTTTACCGCTTGAACTCTTGAAGAGTGGTTTATAAAAGATCTAAGTGGGAGTTTTAGAGGTATTGTACACACGGCAGTCACAAACAATATGCCGGGCAAGATCGAAAGTGTTCCCTTTCTTTCTCAACTTGAAGATGTTGATAAATACCTTTTGGAGTATAGAAGCCTAAAATTGACTTCTCCTAACCCAAGCAGTTTTAACCAGCACCATCAGATCCATGGGCAGATGAGGTACAGTCACAGTAATGGTAGTGGAACTTTTGATAATGACGGCGGCGATAAGTCGGGAATCAATGGTAAGCAGTTGCCTATGGGTAACGTTATGTTTAATGGTAAAAGTTCTAATTCAATGAGTGTTCCAATCAATGGGGCCATGGGCATGAATAGAAAAAAGGCGATGAATACGAGCAATCAGAGCTACAGGTATAACAATAACGCTGCTATGAAATATGGCGCTCAATACCAACTAAAGCAGCACCAGCAACCAGCCTTTGCGGCTAATTCCATGATAACAAATCATCTGAAACAGGTTTATCCACAAATGAGTTACAATACCAATGGAAGTGGCAGCAACCTCGCTCTGGACCAATTGAGTTCTTCTTTCATGGTACCAAATCAAAACAAATCCTCACAACAGCAGCAGCAGCAGCAGCAAGGTTATCCTTCTAGTAATTCTTCGCCATCGCCAGCTCCTCCACTAGCCGATGCGGCTCTAAGTGGGAACTCATCAATCTCATCCTTTAGCAGTAACATCGGTTATGTTTTGCCTACGGCTTCCGGAAGTTCCAACTCTCAGTTCGCTGCACAAGCTCCATTCTCAAACTACTTGGATGCCAGTTTGATCTCTTCAGCATCGATAGCACCTGGTATCTCTCCCACTACCAATATATCTGCCCCAACTGGCACAGATATGGTGGGTGGATACCCTTCGAACCCTTTGGCTAACGAGGCTGCTAATACTGGTGCCCCTGCTTTCAATTTTGAGCAAGGTATATCAACGCCAGCTCTCATGTCGGAAGCAATTTCAGTTGATCAAGCAACGCCTTTGACGAGAGAGAATACTTTGGCTAGTTTTGATGGTTCTAGTGGAAGCATGAATAATTCTGGAAGTAATTTGCTCATGAACGATTATTCAGTGGGTTGGGGTTCCAATCATGCAAATTCATCATCCAGTGCTGGTGGATCATTTGGTATCTGGAATAATGACATGAGCGTTTGGAGTTAAGTAATGATTGGGGGAACTTGTGTTATATCATATTTTTTTATTGTGTTTACCTGTCATTAATGGGAAAGGGAGGTCATATTAATACGCATTGTTTTTATCATAAATATTATTTGTTATCAAGTCTGTAAAATTAATACTTTATTAGATGGGTTATTTAGAAGGTAAAACCCTAAATTGTAATGCCCACATGTAAGCCCTGGCACTGTGGTTGTGACTAAACAATTACTATTTACATGATTCGATCTACTCATTGTTGCTGCATAGTAATTCCTTGAACATATCTTCAAATTGTTGAGCCTGGATCCTTCCCTGAGATGACCTCATACCTTGCCCAACCAAAAACTTGATTGAGTTCCTCTTTTTGCCTGAAACTATACCATTTATCATCTTTGAGTCAGCTGCTTCTATGATTTTCTGACATAGTTTCTTGAGGTCGGCTTCGTTAACTTGATCGATAGTTTGCAACTCGTACTCTTTGATTAGCTCATCAAAGTTTATTTGTTTCGTCAGGCCATGAGCTTGAAAGTCCTCAAGGACATGGAAAAGAAGCAGTTTACCACTTGCACTTGATATCTTGTTACTGTGGATAAATGTCAGGAAATCTGCAAATTTCTCGGGGCTTAATATCGCTGTCGCTTTCTCAAGTGGGATTTGAAGCTTCTTCAAATCGCCAAGAAGTTCGTGGATAATCCAATTTGTAGGCAGCTTGTGCTTTACTTCACCGAGTCCTTCCCTTTCCACGATTTTTGAATAACAATCAAAAGTATCGAGGTAAAATTTCAGCAGTTCTACTTGTGAATAGATGCCATCCTGGCTGTTTCCGCTGATCGTCAAAATCCTTGCATCCTTCAGAGACAAAGAGTAAGGTTTCGTCATCAATTGACTTAGGATTTCATCAGGAGATGGAGGCAAAGATTTTCCGACTCCTTCAATAACATCTGCTGATAGACTAATAACGGGCAGCTCGGGATCAGGCATGTATCTGTAATCAATAGTAGTCTCCTTACTTCTCAGCTTCACAGTCGACTCACCATTCCAAGATCTTGTCTCTGAGTGTGACAAATATTCTTCACCCTCACCAGCTTCCAAAATTTTTACCTGTCGCTGGTACTCATACTTTATTGCGTTCATTATGGAGCTTGTATTCGGCAGGTTCTTCAATTCTACTCTGGCAAAATCATTAACAGATAGATTCACATCTACCCTCATGGCACCTGTCTCCAAATCACCCGTAGATATATCAAGATGACGAACCAAATTTTGATATTTTTTAATGAAAGCCCTTATTTGCTTCAAATCAGTGAAATCTGGCTGTGTGACCATCTCTATTAGAGGCACGTTACTTCTGTTCAGATCAATTAGAGTCTGTTTTTCGTTATCCCTGTAAATGGATTTACCTGTATCCTGCTCAATCTGCAATTGTATCAGATTGATCTTCTTTTCAATGTCATTTATCCCATCTCCATCTTTGTGAAGAGTCAAGTGGCCTCCAGAGGCAAACGGTGAGTAGTGCTGCGTGATTTGGTAACCCATAGGCTGATCTCCGTAAAAATAATGCTTGCGATCGAATTGAGACCGCAGATTGACTTTGGAATCCAGTGCTAACGATAAACGTAGGGCATAAAGAACGACCTCATAGTTCAGTATAGGTTGTGTGCCTGGTAGAGCAATGTCGAAATAAGATGTGTGTGCATTTGGGGTATCTAGTGAATGAAATGGATCATTGGTAGACTGCGAAAATAGCTTCTTGTTCGTGTTCAGTTGTGTGTGTATTTCGAGCCCGCATTTTAGTTTGTACTGGGGGAGAAGTTTGAACTTTGAGGTTTGAATCTTATCAACGTTATACCATCTCTTAAGCCGTAGCATAGGGGCTGTTTTCTTGTTTTCTCAACTGCCGCTTTACCAATATCTGCTTAGCTTTTTATTCAATTGAAGATGAAAGTTAGCTCGCATGAACAATGGGTAAACATATAAAAATTAACAATCTTCAACCCTGCAACTCTTATGCTTCTAGAATTGCTCGACAAGTGTTTCTGTTTTGTATGAAGGTGCAAGAGAATGGCTTTTACGATGTCTTTTGGACATTAGTCTCTCTTCTATTTACGTTTAGTATTGAACTATACTATTTGGGTTTAATACTAAAAGTGGCAGAAAAGTATTCGTTTGAGCATAATAAAAACAAAAGTAATACTGAAAGTTTTAAACTTAACTAAATACGCTGCTATGGTCGTGGTGACGTAGAATCTTCTATACCTTGTATACCTTACCGTCTTCATCAGAAATCATCAGATTATTTCTGGCTTGCATAATCCGCAAACCTGCCAAGTACTCGGGAACTTGGAATTTCTCCTCATCAGTTAATTCTTCATTAATTCTCTCGAGTAACGCAACTTTTGGATATGACTCTTCCTCGAATAAATCTGTCTGCATTAAGCGTGCGATAATCCCTGAGATCAGAGACAGTCTACCAGTTGAGATAGATCCTGGTTCATATTCGGCCAAAAAGGCGTCGTTTTCTTCCTGGTCACCTTCGTCCTGTCCAGCAGTAGAAAGGTTTGGTAGTCTTGGCGTACCTGCGACCTCGGTGAGTGGTCCTCCCGGCGCGGGGGCCTGTTCCTGACGACGAGGCGATACCCGCAGACCTTGTTGCAATCTTCTTTGTAAGTCTTCCTCCTCGTTTTGAGGCAATGGTAACATCGCTTTCCCAACTTTTCCGGCGCTTTGGTCAGACTCGTCTTCAACATCGTCATCGTCATCGTCAACAAATGTGAGCTTTCTACGAGATCGAATGGTTGATGGAGTACCACCACGGGAAGATAAGTTGGGAGTCCTAGATGGAGTAGTTATCTTAGTTGGAGATGAAGCAATATCATTTCTCTGCCTAATTCTTTGCTTCTTCTTTGGTGATTTTTTGGGCGAAACCTTTTGTAGCAATTCTTCTTCACTCTCATCTTCATAATAGATTTCACTTCCAACATCTTCACCCAATAACGCGAATCTCAGAAGATTCGAAGCTACGAGAGCATCACGTCTGTTTACCGTCTTTGAAAGCCTTACCTTAGCATGGGCCGTGGCCAATCTAATCAAAGTTTCTAAAGTTCTTGCTGTAATTGGTGATTTCTTTGTGTTTTCGTCATTTCTCAGCTCTGCATAACTTTTCACAATGACATCGATAGCCTCTTGAGTCAATTGCGGCTGAACCCTCTCTTTGGCGTACTGAATATATTTTCTTAAGAATGGGATTGCAACGATGCTAGGAATATCGCTACCATTGTGATTACCTCTATTCTTCGCCAATTTTGCACCTGCTTGAAGTAAAGGATTGAATTTTTCAAAAACAGAATCCTCTTCATCCATATCTCCATCTTGGCCTCCTTTATGCTTAGGGTTCTCGATGCTATCCTCTTCTTCATCATCGGCACCAACCGACAGGGACAGATTCAGGGACTCGCGAATTGGCTCACCTTCCAAGTATCCTGGAGGCAAATATCTGTGAGTCCTTAAAACATGTTCACTGATGGATCTGTCCCTTATTTCATTGATGTCATCAGTGACAACAAATAGCAAATCGAAACGAGACAGTAATGAATCGGGCAAGGCGATATTTTGGTGAGGGTCTCTATTGACATCATATTGACCAAACACCGGGTTAGCCGCGGCAATGACACTACAACGGGCATTTAGTGTTGTATGAATACCAGCCTTGGCGATTGTGACCGTTTGTTGTTCCATGACTTCATGGATAGCCACTCTATCGACATCTGTCATCTTATCGAATTCATCAATACAAACAATACCACGGTCCGCTAATACCATTGCACCTGCCTCTAACCTTCTTTCACCAGTCTCTCTATCCGTGGTCACGGCTGCTGTTAGACCAACACCAGAAGAACCTCTACCAGTCGTAGCGATTGCCAAAGAGGCTGTATTTAAGACGAATCTTAGCATTTGAGATTTAGCCGTGGAGGGATCACCAACCATTAGGATATTGATATCACCTCTCAGATGGGATCCATTTTCCAAGTTCTTCTCGACACCACCCATAAGCATCAAAAGCACAGCTCTCTTGATGTGTTCGTGACCGTAAATAGATGGCGCTAGCGATTGTGCCAAAACATCAAAGATATCCACTCTCTTAGCAAGCTTATTAATGTTTCTAATATCGAAATCTGTCAAAGTTTGCCTAGCCGAGACACCTGTGGATCTAGCGTGCAAAGGGTAGACGGTATTACCTATGATCAAAGTCCTAAATCCATTCAATGCGTTCGAATCACTTTGATTAAGTCCACCTGCCCCAAGTGACTTGAAAACACCGACAACATTGATTCTGTCACCTGGCTTGGTCTTGTCGACTAAATCGTCATCTAAAATGATATCAACGGACCTAGGCAACTGACCTGCTGGTGCCATCTCGGGCATTTCCTGGACAGTGATCCGCTGATGGTCCAAATAAGTACAATAACCATACTCAGTGGTGAGCTTGTTACCATCCTGATCTTCGGTCGGATAGATTGCAGGTGTAGGTATCCGTGTAGTGAGAGTTGTAGTGGAATCCGTATAGTCCCGGTAGTGAAATCTACCTGTCTTTTCCGCAAAATGAACAGACCTAACAATCTTGGGCCTCACTAGAGAAGTTCTAGTGACGATACCTTCTAATGAGACCAATTTATTGAGGAAATGCGAGTTCAAAGTACGCGGGGAAAGCGCATGGGAACCAAATGAACCTTTGAAAGAAAGACACCAAGGTCTTTTCGCTGAAAGAGAAGCTCTAATCGAATGGTTCTGAGGAACATCATTGATAGATGTGGCTAACTCAGTTAGAGCTTTCTCTGCAGGTGGGATGAAATGAGCAGGTGCATTGAGCACACCGGTCCAAAATGTCCTATCAAACTCACGTAAATCATCCAGTGAGATAGTAATCCTTTGCAAAAGTACATCTGGATTACCAGTTTTTTTCTCGGACCCATTTTCAATTGCACTGTTGTATAGTTGAACAGATCTTACCGCGTCTCTATAGATGGTAAAAGTATCTAAAAACTCCTGGAACCTTCGTACTCTATCCGAGAAAACTGCGTCGGGCACAAAATTGTAATCCCCATCAGCTTCTGTACCCAGATCCATATTTAAGACCTTCTTGGTGATGATAGAGTTGTTTTGAATGGTACTGAAGAAGAAGTGGTTCTTCATAATTGAGAGATGAGACATTACCTGAAGAGGCAAAAAATTAAAAAAAATCAAATTTCGACAACTGCAGGACTCGAACCTGCGCGGGCAGAGCCCAAAAGATTTCTAATCTTTCGCCTTAACCACTCGGCCAAGTTGCCACACTTTTGGTTGTTTTTCCTTGGCTGTTAAATCAAACTAGTGCCCAGTCCAGATCTACAAGTTAATAGGTTGAGTTAGAATAGATATAATTTAAAGAAAACTAATATAACAGGATTAAAAGATGATGCATTATAACTTAATTCTCACCCGCGTTTAATCGGACTTAGGAGCTTCTTTGAAAGAGATAGCGGCTTCTTCACCCATGGCAGCGATGATGGTAACGTTCAAGTCCTTACCTTCGTCGAAAGCAGCTTGGATAGAATCACCCAATTCACCTTCTGGGGCTCTAACGTCATCCTTGGTTTCACCATCCATGGTCATCAAGGACAAGAAACCATCATCAATATCCAACAACTGGTATTCGGTTCTCTTAACGAATGGAACCTCCATGTTGTGGGTAGATGGGGACAAATCTTCCAACTTCTTACCAGTAAAGATATCTAGAGCAACCAAATGGACTTTGGCGTGACCGTGCTTACCGGTCTTAGAAGTAGACATGTCAACAATCTTACAAGGTCTGCCCTTGATGTTAACGAACCCGTTCTTTCTCAATGCAGAACATTGCAATGGGTAGGTCAAGGAGGAACCGGCATCGACGGTTTCAAAGGTGTGTTCTTCTTCAGCCATTTTTTTTATCAAGTAATTGTAGTATAGTAGTGGATTCCCTAGTGGAAAAATGGAAAGAAACTATAACGAATCGATGAATAAGAGAGTATTTATAACAAGAAGAGAGAAAGAATTACGAGAGAGAACAGTGAGTAGAAGAGAGTAGAATTGGGCGACGACGACGACGACGAAGAGGGACGAAAAAATTTACATCCATTGGAAAAAAAAAAAAATGGAAAAATTTGGGAAAAGACCGTTAAATTGACGACGAAAAGTTTTTACAACCGCAGGTTTCAGAGGGGCGTGAGGAATGATTGCTGTTTGAACGAGCCGGACACCGGACAGATCGGGTTTGAACCTCGTAAAGATAACTTAAAGGCCCCTCTAAAGCTTCGAGGCTGCCGAGAGGCTAATAGTTATCGGGGAGGTAATGCATTAATATGAGGGTCAATGTGAGGCTCTTTATTCGAAGGGACAATAATTTAATAATTTCTGATTAGAGAAAGGCAGATGAGATTAGGTGGACAAGGATGTGCACGTGAATTTGTCACTCGCGTGGCGCTATCATGAGCGGATCTGGGCTTATGATATAGTAGGATTATATGGAGCCTTGAGTTTGCTACTCGAGAGGAATTTAACTCGCTTTAGCCAGTTCATTTCTACGCTGACTTTGCTGGGTTCCTACTCTGCTGCAAAGTGGTATTTGCCTAGGTTTTTTTATATCTCTGTTTGGTAGTCGGTTCGACCTATCACAATTGCGAGCTGTAGAAACGGCCTAAGGATACATTTGAAATGATCGGCTAGTAACGATGCTCTTACTGTAAATTTTTTACAGTGAAATGTGTGATATGTTTAGAAACAGTAATTTGAAGTGGGTCCCACGGACTTCTGCCTAGAAGAAGTAGTAATTGAGAGAGAGAGAGAGTACACGAAGCACTGTCAAACTTGTTTAGCGATTTCTATGATAAAACCTCGATTCAACTGTACCTGAGAAGATGAGATTGGGCGAGTAAGGTCGTACGGGATGAATCATGATTCATTTAAGAGGATGGAATTAAATCACAATTCACCAAAATGGCAAACATAGAATGTGAAACATGGCAAAAGCAAATGGGATGCAAGAATACCTAAAGTGTCGATCGAATCACCTGCTGTGCCAATAATCGCTTACGACTGGAGGTTTATTGGGTAAGATGCAAGAAGCTGTTACTAAGGAAGTTTGCATGCGGAGACACAGGATATTTGCTGCATACTGTCTTGCAAATTTGTGAGGGTACTTCGTTTATTGCTTCTTCCTTTCAGCTTATCTTCTAAGCAAATTCAATTACGCGATTGATCTGGCGAGAAGTTCAAAACTTCTACTTCCTCCCATTTTTCAGGCCAATGCGAACAGTAAATTGAAGTAGATAGCTTATATGCCAGTATTTAGTCAAGTGTAATAGTTAGTATATTAGTTCTTTCGCCTGGCGCTACCAGACGATGTGACCCGACTTTTTCGCCAAGTGAAAAGTGTGAAATGTAAATAAAGAATGCCTCTGAGAAGTTGATAGTAGATGGCCAAAGACTACCGATTGCGCGATAGCCATGAGATACAAGAACTTTGTGAACCACTCGACGCTGGTCAGCACTTGTGGTACCCTGCTGGCCGTTTGGGTTCTTTTCAGGCTGCTTTTTTCGTCCTCGAGCTCATTCAGTCTCAATACACTGCCGTTCTTCAAGCCATTTGTACCAAATTTTAAGAATGTTCCTGGTGTAGAATACTATGATCTGCGAAATTACCAAGGTGATAGAGATGGTTGGCAGAGGGGCAACAGGATCCTGTTTTTGGTTCCATTAAGAGATGCAGCTCAACATTTGCCTCGGTTCTTCGGCCACATGAGTGAACTGAGTTACCCACATAACCTTATAGACATGTCATTCTTGGTGAGTGACTCTTCCGATGATACCATGGGTGAATTATTGCACCACTTGCAAATTGCACAGTCTCAGAAGGATCGCAATAAGCGATTTGGAAATATTGAAATTTTTGAGAAGGATTTTGGTCAGGCCATTGGTCAATCCTTCTCCGATAGACACGGTTTTGCAGCTCAAGGGCCCAGAAGAAAGCTCATGGCTCGTGCTCGTAACTGGCTAGGGTCCGTGACACTGAAACCATATCATTCGTGGGTCTACTGGAGAGATGTGGATGTGGAGATTGCACCAATATCGATCATGGAAGACCTAATGCACCATGATAGAGATGTCATTGTGCCCAATGTGTGGAGACCGTTGCCTGACTGGCTGGGGAACATCCAGCCATATGATCTCAACTCGTGGAAAGAATCTGAAGCCGGTATTCAGCTGGCCAACACTTTAACCGACGAGGACTCTGTCATCGTTGAAGGATATCCTGAGTTTGCCACTTGGAGAACACATCTTGCCTACATGAGAGACCCTAACGGTAATCCTGAGGACGAAATGGAATTGGATGGGATTGGTGGTGTCTCTATTTTAGCAAAGGCTAAAGTTTTCAGAACAGGTTCCCATTTCCCAGCTTTCTCCTTCGAAAAGCATGCCGAAACCGAAGCATTTGGCAAATTGTCCCGTAGAATGAATTATAATGTTGTCGGGTTGCCTCACTACGTCATATGGCACATCTATGAGCCTTCGACTGAAGATCTAAAGCATATGGCTTGGATGGCCGAAGAAGAGAAGAGGATTCTGGACGAAACAAGGTTACGTGAGTTTTACGACAGAATTTGGGAAGTCGGTTTCGACGACGTCAGAATGGACTGGTCAGACGAGAGACAGTCTATTTTGAAGAACCTGGATCATACCGAAGCCTACGAAAACCAAATCGTCGTCGACTGGTCTGACAACGACGAAAGCGACATTACACCAGATGAAAAAGTACAAAATCGTTTACAAGAAGAAGTAATCGATGAGCACCCACAGGACGAGGTCCCATTAGACTTTGATCCAGACAATAATTGATAATTCAACAATGCATATACTTCTGTTCCTTTACTATGTAAAATATACACTATGAAGAGCGTCACCCTCAACGGACAACCACTTGTAGAAAAATTGTAACTTCAATAGAAGGGTGGCGCTGAGACTAAACTCAATTGAACAACACTTTCAAGTTCGAATTTCCTTCTCATTGGTCTTACCAATTGTCAAGAAACCATGGTGAGCATAACTTTCAAAGATTTTAAGAAGGAGAAGATTCCTTTGGATTTGGATCTTTCCAGCAGCGTTTTAGATGCAAAGGTACAATTGGCACAAAAGAAAGAATGCGAAGAAGGTCAAATCAAGTTGATCTACTCTGGTAAGGTGCTTCAGGATTCTAAATCATTGCAAGAGTCTGGGCTGAAAGATGGGGATCAAGTGATATTCATGATTTCAAAGAAGAAATCTACTACTACAACCGTTACAGAACCACAAAGTAAAGAAACTTCAGCACCAGTATCACAGTCACCAGCACCACAGTCAGAGACCCCCGCTGCGGAAACTCAGCAAGAGGCCAGTTCAACTACCGATCCAGGTTTTGTCGTGGGAGCACAAAGGAACGAAGCAGTAGAGAGAATTATGGAAATGGGTTATGAAAGAGAACAAGTTGATCGAGCACTAAGGGCGGCCTTTAATAACCCAGACAGAGCTGTGGAGTATTTACTGATGGGTATCCCAGAAAACTTACAACAACAGCAGCAACCACAACAGCAGGCAGAACAGCCGCAAGAACAAGAGGAAGAACAGCAAGAGACAGAATCAAACACTGAGCCTACTGGAGAAGCTGCAGGAGAAGACCTTTTCGCCCAGGCAGCACAACGTGGTGGTGCTCCAGGCGGTGAGACCGGTGGGGAAGGAACAACAGGTGGTCCACCAGGATCA
This sequence comes from Torulaspora delbrueckii, assembly GCF_000243375.1. Classification (NCBI taxonomy): domain Eukaryota; kingdom Fungi; phylum Ascomycota; class Saccharomycetes; order Saccharomycetales; family Saccharomycetaceae; genus Torulaspora; species Torulaspora delbrueckii. The sequence continues at coordinate 449,301 of NC_016503.1, read as the reverse complement.
ATAGGTTTGACTATGGAGGATCTTCTTGCGTTGAGGCAGGTTGTCTCTGGTAACCCAGAAGCATTGGCTCCATTGTTGGAGAGTTTAAGCAATAGATTCCCTCAACTTCGTGAACAAATCGTGGCAAACCCAGAGGTCTTTGTCTCGATGTTGTTAGAAGCTGTGGGTGAGAATTTGGAAGATGCAATGACTGGCATGGATGAGGGCACAGAGGGCGGTGCCGTTGCTGCGGGACAACAAGGTGAAGAAGTTAACGTTGAAGTCTCTGAGAGTGATGAACAAGCGATTGCTCGTCTTTGTGAACTTGGGTTTGAACGTGCGCTAGTGATGCAAGTATATTTTGCATGCGGTAAGAATGAAGAGATCGCGGCCAATATGCTATTTAACGAGTTTGGAGATTAAAGATCCAGCGAGTGTATGTATACATGTTAATACCATTCACAAAGTGGAGTAATCCTCAAGTATACTATAGTTCTTGATGTCAGTAACTGGAGGGTTCCCGGGTCTCACGGCTAGGATCGTTTCTAGGCCCACTTGACTAGCAGCGTCTAACTCAAGGATATTATCGCTGATGAAGAGGACATCGTCCGGTTGCTTGCCGATATTTTGTAAAATTTTTTGGTATGATTCTGGTTCAGTCTTCTTACCAGACGTGTTAATATCAAAGAAACTTTTGATAAAAGGTTGTAAATCAATAGATTTGGTACTGGAAGGGTCTTCCACGTGACCGAACAGTAGTTTCTGCGCCTTAACGGATCCACTCGAGTAAATGTAGACCTCTGGTTTTCTCTTGATCAGTTCAATGGCATCCTTATAAACGGGAGCTTTGATCTCACCATTGTAATAACCCTGTGCCCAGACATGACCTTGCAATTGCTTCAAAATCGGATCCTTGACATCGCGAGCCACTAGATCCTGAATATATTCTTGTAAATTGTCCTGTGCAGGAAATTGCGCCAGCAATCTCTTTACCTCTGGATCATTGGATTGCAATAGAACCGATACTTTCGAACTAAAGAAAGGGAATAAAACATCCTTGACAAATGCAATTGGACAGACAGTCCCCTCAATATCCAGTAGCAAAGCTTTAAACGACATACCGATACACTGTTGTAATCCATAGCCTTTTGCTTCAAATGTACCGATGCATGTTAAAAAATCAATCAACTAAGCTGGATAGCCACCTTGACAAAGTGTCACAATCCTGAATACTGACACTTGAAATTAAATAAAATAACAAAATAATTAAATAATTAAATAATTTTAATTTTCGACCAATAATATTCGTCCAAAAACTTTAAGCGTGGGCGCGGCGCGTGGGGGCGTCTGAATTAGGGCTTGAAGGAGTTTATGCGCCAAACTGCCGAGGGGCAATTTAGGGCTAGATCGTAATTTCATTGTTCTTCGGGATTAATGGATTTAACGAAATGAAGCGTAATACGCTCAAAGAACGATAGATATATCAGAATTTTTCACCTTGAAAGTTGTAATATAAAGTAGAACACGATTGGATTCGAATCTAATTGTTCTTTTATTTCTTTCTTTGTTTTTAGAAAACACACACATCAGATTTTATAAACACATACAATGCCAGCTCCATATCAACCAGGTTCCGCTAAGAAGGGTGCAACTCTATTCAAGACTAGATGTTTGCAATGTCACACCACTGAAAAAGGTGGTCCACACAAGGTCGGTCCAAACCTACACGGTGTCTTTGGTCGTCATTCCGGTCAAGCCGAAGGTTACTCTTACACCGATGCTAACATCAAGAAGAACATCTTGTGGGATGAACAACATATGTCCGATTACTTGGAAAACCCAAAGAAGTACATTCCAGGTACCAAGATGGCCTTCGGTGGTTTGAAGAAGGAGAAGGACAGAAACGATTTGGTTACTTACTTGGCCAAGGCTTGTAAATAATAACCGTCATTAAAACCATTATTCTGTTGATAGCGATGACTTTTACGTTTATTTATTAATTATTTATTCATTGAAATTACTTTTTTAGATTACAACTTTTCTATTATACAAGTTACAATAGGTAGCCTAGTAATAGACCGGCTAATGGCATACCAATGGGTAGGGAGTTAGCGCCATTGGTTGCGGAGGATGCAGATTGGGTTTGAGTTTGAGAAGTGCTGCCGCTCTTACTGCTGGAGTTCATGTTTTGAACGAATCCGGTGCTTTGTTCTGGCGAGATTGTTTGGGTACTTGAAGAAGTAGTTTGAGCAGCGGTTTGAGCAGTGGATTGAGCAGTGGATTGAGCAGTGGTAGTAGCAGTAGTGTCCTTGGAGCTGCTCTTTGAAGAGGAAGAGGAAGAAGAGGAGGCTGAAGATGAAGATGAGGCTGAAGATGAAGATGAGGCTGAAGATGAAGAGGAAGAGGAAGATGAACTTGACGTTGATGAAGACGAGGAAGAGGATGAGGAAGAAGACTTACCATTGTCTGGGTCTAGACCAGAGCCTTTGTTGGAGTACAAAATCGATTCGTCGTCAGTAATGGCAATGTCCTCGCTCATATAACTGTCCTCATTGGCGAAAACGTAGGATTTGGTACCGTTCTTCTTGACATAGCTTGGAGGATCATAACATGTCACGTTGACTTCCTTCACAGCAGCATAGTAATAACCAGGATCTTTCAAGTCATCAGCATCCCAATCGATCAAACCACCGGCCCAAGCGATAGTACCAGGAGCATTAGTGGAGTTACCAGCTGGCCAAATGGACAATTGAACTCTTGAAGGAGTTTGAGGGAATTCGTAACGTTGCGAGGTCTCATTGTAAGTCTCATTTCTGAACAAAGTTCTACCAACAACACCGTCAACCGACCAAGTGATTTGATCCTCTTGCCAATCGACTTCGTAATCATGGTAGTTTTCAAAAGTATCTGTTGTACTAATGTTTCTACTTTGATTGTAGTTCAAAACACCCTCGAAATACAAGTTAGTTTGAACAGTCTCTAGATCGGCACCAACAAATTCGTAATCGATTTCATCCTGAACGTTGGAGAACAAAATAAAAGCAGAAACAACACCACCTCTGTGAGATGACTTAACTCTGGCACTCACTTTACCGTACCATAGGTAAGTCGTCGAAGAAAGAACTGTACCAGCGGAATATTTTGGCATAGCAATCAACATGCTTTCTTCATCTTCGTAATCGTACAGGTAACCAGAGTAAATCCAGTCGGCTTCAGAAGCATTCCCCAAATATTCATCATGACTTACCACTTTCGAAGAATAATCGTCAAAAACAGTATTCATATCCTTACATACAGGCATTGGCATACAAGCCTCAGCCTTGTATGAGAACATTGGGTTACAACCACCCAGACAGTAACTACCAGTACCACATTCACCGAATTGCGAACAGCAAGGCAATTCTTCCGGACAAGCCTGAGTAGCATTGCATGTCGCAGCTTCAGCTAATAGAATGTGTTTAACCAAACCCAAAAGTAATACAGCCCAGATCATCGTTGTGTTTCAGGTTGTTTCAGGTTGTTTCTTCAGGAATGGGGATAAGTTTAGAAACTATCGAGCCCAGAACCATCTTTTTATATCATCGAAGGACCCTCATGGATGCTTCCAACAACTAATTCGATCGACGTCTCATCTTGGTTACTATTCAACTTATTTGCCTATTTTAGGAAAAGAGATGCACTTTACCTCCAAAATGGGAAGCGTTAGTTCGCGCCCTGAAGATTTTTTTTCGAGATTATACCCAATTAGGCTCCAATGCTCTATAGTGAAAAAGTCTTTTTGGTGAATGGTATACAGAAATGGTTATACTTAGATGGTGAAATTCGCCTGAGGAGATCTAATTTGGTCGATTGGTTTACTCTTCGGGCTCACGGGAGCTAAACTAGTGTCGTCTTCTAAAGCTTCCTCGTTCTCGTCGTCATTGTCATCATCGGCGTTATCGTGAAGCCTAAATTTTGGAGGTTTTTTGTTCTTGTCAATTATCACTTCCTCGACTTCTTCGTCGTCGGCACGGGTGTTTCCTGCATCACTGGCGTACTTTTCTTGGTTCTTGCGTGATAGCATGTGTGTAAATGAGCGTTGCTGCTCTCGCACATTCCAATTTAGTGTTCGGCTAATACTGTCGATGAATTCTGTGGGGTGAGATTCCACTGTGGGGAAAGAGTAGGGACTGGCTTGGATTGTGATGTAATCACCTTTCTTTAGCTCTAGCCGACTCTTACCGTCGAACGCGGCCCATGCAGTAGCTCTTGATTTCATGGATACTCTCACTTTGAGGGTCATACTCTCGGGTAAAATAATTGGTCTGAAACTTAGAGTATGAGGGCAGATAGGTGTGACAGCGATCGCGTTCACGCTGGGGTAGACTAGAGACCCTCCTGCACTTAGTGAGTACGCTGTGGAACCCGTTGGAGTCGCTATAATTAAGCCGTCTGCCTGGGCCATTGTTAAGAGTGAATTATCACCATATAACTCCAACATAGAGATGAAGGGACTCGGACCTCTATCGATTGTCAGTTCGTTAAGCACTTGATGCTGTCCTACCAGTTCAGTGACACATGTTTTCTTACCTGTATTTGGGTCTATAATTGGTGGACGTCTGCGGTAAGCTTTACAATCCAATCTCATTCTTAAATTGGTTTTGATCCTGTTGTTCAACACGGTAGCAAGATCTTCTTTGAAATTCTCGAATTGGAAGTTGGTTAAGAACCCTAGGGATCCCAGTGAAAACGATAGGACAGGTGGTACATGTCTCTGGAAGACCGAAGAAACGAACAAAACTGTACCGTCACCGCCCAAGGTTACAATTAGATCAAAAAAGTTATCATGTTCATCCACAAACTTGGGATTCCAATATTTTATTCTTCTATTTTCACATCTACTGTCCTTGCATAGGTCCTCTGCACTAAATTTCTTGGAGTTCTTCATATCCTCGCCAACATAAACAGTAACCTTTGGGTAATTGATCAATAGCCATTCAACAAGTTCTCTTGTCAAGTAGATCAAAGATACGTCGTGTGTCTTTGTGACAATCATCAGATTTTCCACTTTTAGTTCCACCCTGGTGTTGGATAGATCCTTCGACAACATTCTCACACCATAAGCTGTGGAAGATAGCTGGAAATGTGATTTCGTTGCTGTTACCTTGGGTGGATGGCTATCACCAGATAGCCTTCTGATCATCGCTTTGGCCTCATTTAAATCGTTAATACGCTCTCTCTTTTTATCATCGTCAATGTAGTTGAGTTCCTTACAAAAACCGAGACTAGGAACAGAACGGTGAGTGGCGGATTTACGTCTCTGCTTAGTATAGGAAGTGTTCTTCTGCTCCACGGTCTTACTATTTCCCTTCGACTTCTTATCGCAATCTTTGTAAATGCGAGTCACACATTCTTCCGCTGAATTTGGCAATGACATCCTCTATAGCACTAACTCGATCGACAGATCGATGGATATGCAATATTGATCGAGTCTAGTAACCTCAATCCACTATCAGTTAAGTTGGTTTTACCCCCAGGTCAACTACAAAGGGATTTTTTCAACGCACTTGCGAGATCCTCTCGACGGCACGAAGAGAGAAACTTGGATGGTAGAGGGATTTCTCAAATCTATTTTATAAATGCAGCGAAACGCCTCTCAACTATGGAACTTCCTGGAATAGATACCGTGAAAAGCCTTAGATTATTCTACAAAAGTTCGATCGTTCGATCAAATTATCTTGTCAACTTTACACTTCCAAGTGTCTGCTTCGATCAGTGGCAAAGACGCACCTAGACACCAACCAACCTCGTTATCTGCGATGGTCTTGGCTGTCTTTAGTTCTCTGTAGAGTGGAATCTCGTAACCAGTGTGCAGTAAAGAAACTTGGAATGACAAATCTATACACCATTTTGGATCTTTCTTCAATTCTTCAACAGACCCTTCCACCCCACTGAAGACACTTTCCCAAACTTCTTCTCCATTACAGACCATTTTGGTGAGGTCAACCAACTCATCTAACTTGAAGGATAGCGGTAAGCCCAAGGGTTGAGTTCTGTCGTAGAAGTAAGAGAAAACATAAAGGTCGTTTCTCTCCTTAAAAGTATGGACTAGGGAAGGTTGGTGAACTCCGTTAAATGAACATGGTGGCTGGCTACATTTTGCGTCTTTTTTTAGGATCTTGTCAGCCAAATATCTACATTGAGCCCCAGCTGGTTGTAGTGGACCTTTGAAATCGATGGTATATTTCGTACCATCGTCCAATTTAACTACCTGTTTAGAGGCAACGACTTTTGGAGGCAAGCAAGGGGAAGACAACTTGTGAGTCGTCTTTGTATCACCTCTTTCAATCTTTCCTTCAGAAATGGCTGTTTCCACAATCAAAGCATTAATCTTGTTTCTACCTTGGTTCAAACCGTAGCCCAAATGAGAAAATTGGTACAAGGTGTACTTCTGGCCACCAAATGTTAGTTCATACTTGTGTTCTCCATCAATCATCTTTTCATTTGGAGGAAAGGTTGGCTCAAAAACAATTTGAGTGGAACCACCACCAAGGTCAAACACAGCGCTGGTTGGAATCTTAGACCCCGCACCAATGTTACCTAACAGATAGTTGGTAGTAATCCACGCGTAAACACCTTCGTCGTCACCTCCCATCACAGAAACACCATCGCCTTGCACCACAGGGAAAGGATAGTCATTCTCCAGATGGCTACGCACAGCAGAGAGAATCTTATCAGCCTTGGCATCACCGAGTAATCTCAAACCAGCAGTGGCCTTCACAGCCACGGGTGCACAACCTCTCTTATCCTTTGGAATTGTCTCCAAAGCACGTTCCAACAACGGATCCAAAGATCTGGCGGCACCATCAGCATCTGTGTCATAGGAGGACAAGCCCGGTTCTAGCATTTTGAAAGTCTCTTCGATCAATGTTGGAGGCTGCGTACAAACGTCAAATTCATAGACGTGAATACGAGATCCCGAAGAACCAGCATCAATCATTAAAACGAACTGATGATCCTTATCACATTTTTTGCTGGTCGAGTATTCTGCAGAAGCACTTGAAGTGGATTTGGCATTGGAAATGGCACCTGAGGAGTGTTCTTTCACGGCACTAGCAACACTCGGGTTACCATTATCAGTCTTATCGTCAACAATATAACCTGGTTCGTCATCAATTGGAAGAGCACTGAAGTCCTGTGGCACATCCGGTCTACTGGCAGTAGGAGAAACGACTCTGACGATATCGCTGGCCGACTTAACAGATGTGGAGGATTTGATCAGCGCAAGTAGCATAATCGCTACAAACGCAAAGATGATGAATCTATAATTCCTCACCATCCTAAGCTATTGATGTCACGGGTAAATCTCAGCAGAGGTAGAGTAAAGAAGAACCTATAAGTCCATTCTGTTGTTTTCATGTTGACTATTTTTCTATACCAGGCATTGGTAAAAAACGCCAAAAGTTTCACGAAACATGAATCATCGATAACGGATTAACTACTGGAGAAGAGTGGTTCATGTTAGGTCTAGCAAGAGGTCTTTGAGCGATGAGTAGGAACGTTGACAAGGCCAACTCGGTTTTGGTGAGGTATCAAGAACTTCAAGCGGAAGAAGGCAGTGGTTATAAGGATTATTCGAGGTATAAGAGACCAACAAAACTATCATCGGTGAAATCGCTAAATGAAGCACAACAATGGCGCAAACAGATTACAAGGGAGATTAATGATAAGACCACCAGGATATATGATCCTTCATTGAACGAAATTCAGGTTCAGGAGCTTAATGATGAACTAAATGAACTTTTAACTGAGCAGAACAAATGGGATTGGTATATGTCAAAGATTCTTGGTGGAAAACGTCCGGACAAGAGGAGGAGAGATGATGTGATTGGTGGTAAGCTTATAAATGGGAAACGGTATTTTGGACGGGCTTTGGAACTTCCTGAGGTGAAGGATATTTTGAAGAAGCAGCAGGACGATGAGATATACGGAAAGAATGGGAAAGGTATTGTCAATACGAAACTGATACCGAAGGATAAAAGCGCCCCTTATTATGGTGCTGAGAAGATGGTAAGCGAAGAATTAATAGAATTCGAAGATCAATGGACATCAATACTGCGAAAAAAGTTCATAGGGAATGATAGATTATCTGGGGCAAAGCTGGAAAACATTGGTACGAAGATACCTACCATACAGGACATGGAATCGTGGTTGGTTGAAGAAAGGAAGAAAAAACTTCTGAAGGACTTGAGTTTATAAATAGAGTTATTTAATGCTATTTTCTTTCTTCATGACTGGGTAGTTTGAAGATACTGTTCATACCACTTCTCGATAACAACCTTGACATTCGCCGCCCGTTTGTATTAACTGGTGGAACAGCATCTTTGTGAGATGCAGAGCGTGGGATAGGTGGAGGTGATTGAGTCTCCTCTATCACTTCTTCCGATTGAGGCGGTGCTTGAGGTGACCAGTTCCTCCAGTTCAGTTTACTCCAAGTGGAGTTGTTGCTGCCGTTGCTTGCGGTGCTTGCATTTCTAACGTGTTTAGTATCTGTCTTGGAGGCAGTAGAATGTGAAGGAGGAGAGTGCCACATGAAGTTAAAAGATGGTGCTTGTAGGTGGACATGTGTGTCTTGCGGATGTGCGCCATCCTCATTCGATGGCAAAGGAGCTTCTAATGGAAGTGCGTTATGCAGCAAAGTGCGGTTAATCTGTTTCCCATCTGCTGAATTAGATGCGGGACTGTCGACTGCGTGGAAGGATTCAGAATGGTTCATAGATAAAGAAGCTCCAAAATTGGCCATTGAAGGTTCGACTAAGGTAGCAGCTAATAGACTTTGACTTGGTGCCAAATTTGGTGGCGTGGAGGGAGAACGAGGTCCCGTAGCTGTAGAAAAAGGCACAGTGGGGCCGTAACTTTCATTACTCGCGTATGATGTATAGTTCATGGGATAGGAGGGAGCTTCGTAGTTATTTGTACCCATGCCTTGATTTGTCCAATAGTTATCCAATTGGTCGGTGGTGAACCCCTTTGAGTAGTTGCTTATGCTTTCAGGGTACTCAGTCTCATCATACATGATATTCTGTAGACCTGAAATGAGATGACTAGCGTTGTCATATTCGAATGCTTGCTCCAATTCGACTTGCTGCTGTTGCTGCTGTTCACTACTCCAGGGAAACACTTGATGCATATGATTAGTATTTGCAAGTAAAGATGCTGTGTGTGGCCTACCTGTGGAGAATGCATTATTGTTCATTTCTGATGGCATAGGTTCATTGCTGGAATATGTGGAAGGGTTGTGCAAGATTAAATGAGGGTTAGCCTCTGAATTATCGACAGAGCGACTGTTGGCGATAGGTACCGTGCCAATATTATCAATGACGCTTCTGTGACTTATAGGAGGTGAATTGATGTTGGCGTCTTTTTCATTCAAATTGGTAGAGGAATTACTGCTTGAATTGATGTTATTGGCAATGGCAGCCAAGTTAACGTTTGAATCTGATTTTGAGTTGGGTGGTGTGTTTGTGTTTGCGTTTGAGTCAGCATTTGCGTAAGGTTGAATGATTAAATTTGATCTGAGCCGTCTGTTTGCAATACTAATCTCGCTGAACATAGCTTGCAGAGTTTCAATCCTCTTGGACATCTTGTTTTTATTGCTTTTCCATTTCGAGTCAAGATCCTGATCCAACTTCAGTTGATCCCTTACAAGTTTTACCACGGGACTATTAGGGTTCAATTTGGAGAGATATTCCTCACCACTATTGGCCAAGAGTCCACTCTTATCCATAGTAGCCTCATTGAGTTTCTTTAGCAAAGTAGGGAGTGCCAACGGCATGTCCTCTGATACACCCGTTTGTTTTGGCTGAGAAGAACTAGCATTTTTCTTCAAAGAGTTCAATTCTTTATTCTTATCCTCCTGCAAAGTAACTTCGCGCTGACACTGCTTGATCCTATCACTCAAGGACTCGACATTTTCATTGATAAGCTTTAATTGTTTGTTGTAATTCTCTCTTAGTACCTCTTTGTTCAATCGTTCTTGATCCTGATGTGACCAGTTCTCCATGTCTCTTTCCATCTTGAGAATCTTTGCATTGGCTTGGTCAATATTCTTATCAATCTTTTCTAGCTTTAAATCGGATAGCAATTTAGAGTTCTCGAGTGACTTGATATTGGACCTCAAGGATTTTCTTAGATCGATCTCATGGGACCAGTAATTTTTCAAATTATCGACTTCCAAATCCAATTGCAATTTAGATTCCTGGAAATCTTGAAGTAAAGACGACTGTTGCGATAGTACGTCGTGTAAATCCTCCTGCGCACATACAAGAATCCTCTTTAGATCTTCAATCGAATAGGATTCCAAATCCTTCAACGAGGTCAAATTCGCGTAAGCCGGAGTGGTAAAGTTTGATGTAGAGTCGGCTAAACTAGCTGTGGATGTCAAAGTGTTTTTCCTCCACTTCCCGTTCTTCCTACCATTGGCAGAAGGTGAAGCCACCGCCTTAGTCATACAGTAAATCGATGGAAGTTTATTGATAAATCCCATATTGTTGACTGTAATAAAATCAAGCTGGTACTCCTTCCCACTCTCCAAACCGTTGATTAAGCAACAAGTATAGAGAAAACTCGGCGAGTTAGGAAATATTGCCACTTGTATATTATTCAGGTACAACAAGAAATGCGATATATTCTCAGACTGACGCTTCCCACGCTTTCTCGTAACAGGTTCATTCTCCCAATGGATAGTTATTGACTTATCGGATATCTTATCAATGGAAACTTTTGTTGCTGGCGGTGTACCAACTTTCAAAGTCGAAACGATCTTAATCACCGGAATCGTAACGAACTTGTACAGCCGATAACATAGCCACGAGAGTGCCACGAATGTACAGAAAGTGTACAGGATCATCAATATACTCTGTTGAAACTATAATGTTTATTTACTATGGAGAATTTTTAAGCGCCTTTAAACTTAAACACATACATAAAAGCCCGCTGCACGTTACCCGCACCGCAGTACCCACTATTTAAGAACAAAGTTATCACCTCTAAGCTTCAAATACTCTTGATCTACCCCTGGAGTCATTGGTTTGACGATCAATTGGTATATCTCTGAGTTGTGATAGCGAATGTTGTTGACTGGGGATTTGTAGTAACCCTTGAGCCCTGTTATATCACAATATTTCTTACTTGGACGTATTGATGGCGGGGCATTCACGTTAAAATAAGTTACTTTCGGTACTGGCTTCACCTGAATGTTTGGATTTTGTAGTATAGAAGAAATTCTCTTAGATTCGTCGGCGATCAATTGTCGAGACGATTTATGTCTCCTGGAAGGCTTGCGGTAGCCATGTTTCTTGAATTTTGATGGAACAGGGATTAAATTATCATGGTATACTTTTCGCAAGAACTCCAATCTATCGTTTGAGCCATTCATCGGGTATACAAAGGTGCTTTGTGCTTGCTAGTAAATACGTAGTTAAAAATCTACTGATTCACTGATATTTTCAGTTATAGCGAGCATTGAAAGAGAGGAAAAATGATCACGCGAAATGAAGTATGGTAGCGCCGCGCGCTGAACTACAAGTGACAATGCAAACCCATACGACATACAGAACCATTAAAGCAAGAGTGGAATCAAAGAAGAACTTCAAATTGCAGGCAACTTCATCCAAAATGCCATTAAAGCGGAAAGAAACCTGGCCCAATGCTACAATCCAAACTATCCTCTTTACATGCCAAGCAATGAATCCACCAACAACGAACAGATCACATTCACCGTATGGGGACGCATCAACAGGAAGCATAGCATCAGATCGACCACATAGAGAGAGAGAGAGAGATATATAGGTAGTCACATGATACGTCATTTCGAACGTTATAGAAGCCGAGGGGCCTACATTCCCGGCATTTACCGCTTCTGGAAATATGCGCCTCCATAGTGGGGGAAACCTCGAATAAGGGCGCAGAAGACTCTAAAAGAAACGCGGAAATCGGTGGTTTTCCTTTCAGCGTCAAATTTTTTCACTTTTTTCGTCTCGGCGCCTCTGATTACTCACCCATAATAAGGCTTTTTTTCATTAAACACTGTACATACACACACATTAAAAGTCTCGGTTGTAGAGAAACCTGTCATAAGCGGCGCAAAAGACTTTTTACTCGAACGGTACTGGTTCTGAGTCTGTTTCTCTTACTCACCTTCTTTAGTCTCCTTCTTATTCTTGTGCATACATATATAGACAGACTACTTCTATTAGTGATCGATATTTTTTTTTTTCCTTTAACAGTGAACAGTGAACGAGTTAAACAATACTATGACATCCCAACTACCTTTGGCTTACGCTAGTGCTTCGAATGATTTGCGTTCAGATACCTTCACTACTCCTACACCTGAAATGATTGAGGCCGCTTTGACGGCCTCAATTGGTGATGCAGTTTACCAGGAAGATATGGATACTTGCTTTTTGGAAAATTTGGTAGCCAATTTAGCTGGTAAGGAACAGGGTTTATTCTGCGTTTCTGGTACTCTATCGAACCAGATCGCTCTACGTACCCACCTTTTGCAACCTCCATACTCTGTTCTGTGCGATTACAGAGCGCATGTCTATACGCACGAAGCCGCTGGTCTCGCTATTCTATCGCAGGCAATGGTTGTACCAGTCAGACCTGCAAATGGTAACTACCTGACTTTGGATGACATTACTGCGCACTATGTGCCCGATGATGGTGACGTGCATGGTGCACCTACTAAAGTTATCTCTTTGGAGAATACTCTACATGGTATGATTACTCCAATTGACGAACTTGTTCGTATTAGAGCTTGGTGTAGTCAGAACAATATTAAACTGCATTGTGATGGTGCTCGTATTTGGAATGCTGCAATTGCTTCTGGCGTTCCTCTAAAACAGTTTGGAGAACTATTTGATTCGATCTCTATCTGTTTGTCTAAATCGATGGGTGCACCCATCGGTTCTATTCTAGTCGGTGATGCCAAGTTTATCAAGAAGGCTAACCATTTTAGAAAACAGCAAGGTGGGGGGATTAGACAATCTGGTATGATGGCTAAGATGGCTACAGTGGCCATCAACGGTGATTGGAAGGCAAAGATGTCCTATTCGCATCGTTTGGCTTCTGATTTGGCTCTCTTTTGTAAGGAGAACGATATCCCATTGGAATCTCCAACAGACACCAATTTCGTCTTCCTTGATCTATCCAAGGCTCATATGAATCCTGACGTTTTGGTTAAGAAAGGGTTGAAATACAGAATCAAACTTATGGGTGGGAGAATCGCTTTCCACTACCAAGTGACTCAAGAAACTTTGGAAAAGGCCAAGTGTGCAATTCTCGAATCTTTCGAGCACGCAAAGGAACATCCTTTCAATCAACAGGGTCAAACAAAGATTTACCGTAGTGAATCTACTGATAAGATCGATATCGACGGTAACTCGATTCATGGAATCAAGACTTACAAGTACTAATCTATTTGTTCTTCTTTTCCAACAAGCATTTTAATGATATTGGCATTGTATTCACGGAGTTTTGATTTTCACCTTAATTATTTCAAATGGGTCTTAATGAACATTTGAGGATCAATGGTTTCCCCATTCGCATTAGTCATAAGAATTGAGAAATCACCCTATTAACGAGGGACGAAAAGTGGTCAAACAAAATTGCAAGGTTTGATCGACTGAAAAGGTTTGATTCCTTTGGTTATATTACGAACCGCTGTAGCATTTGCATTCTACCTGAGTTGAAGGTAAGCATTTCAAGAAATTATGTACATTCTTGTCTAGATCTCCTCTATAGAATTAATGTAAGGTAGTTCTCGTTTATTCAAATTGGTCTCATACGATCGTTCAGCCACCGCGTGGCGTCCGCACCAGTGGTATGACAACTTTATTTCGGGATCATTAGAGGTGTGTATGTGTGTCTTTTAGGATTTGCCATTCTAATGTTCTTGCAAGGTCGTTATGCTTAAAGTAAGAAGACTGATCGTCTATTTGATCATCGGTTTCCTACTTTACGCAATAAGACAGTGGTCTCAATTTCCAACACAAATGACTTCTAAATTACCAGTGGTGATCATCGGTTCAGGTCTGGCTGGTTTGAGTACCGGCAATCAACTTGCAACCAAGTACAAGATTCCCATTATTTTGCTTGATAAAGCTGCATCGATCGGTGGTAATTCAATCAAGGCATCGAGTGGTATCAATGGTGCTTTCACTAAAACTCAAAAGAACTTGAATGTTCAGGACTCTCCAGAGAATTTTTACCAAGATACAGTCGCATCTGCCAAGGGTAGAGGTGTTGAGTCCTTAATGAATAAACTTACGGAGGATTCTAGTGCTGCTATTCAATGGTTGCAACAGGAATTCGGTTTGAAATTGGATCTTTTGGCGCAATTAGGTGGCCACTCTGCTCCTAGGACCCACAGATCTTCCGGAAAGCTACCACCAGGTTTTGAGATTGTTCAAGGTTTGAAGAAGAACCTTGAGTCGATCGCTGAGAAGGATCCTACTCTTGTTAAAATCCTTTTGAATTCAAAAGTGGTTAATATAGCTCTGGATTCTAACTCCAAAGTTTCTAGTATTGACTACCTCGATTCGGAAGGTAATAAGAATACAGTCAAGACAAACAATGTCGTTTTCTGTTCAGGTGGGTTTGCATTCTCAAAGGAAATGTTGAAAGAATACGCACCAGAATTAGTTCATTTACCAACCACAAATGGTCAGCAGGCTACTGGCGATGGTCAAAAGATTTTGCAAAAATTAGGTGCCGATTTGATTGACATGAACCAAGTGCAAGTGCACCCAACGGGGTTCATAGACCCCAATGATCGTAGCAGTCAATGGAAATTCCTTGCTGCGGAGGCATTGAGAGGTTTAGGTGGTATATTGCTAAACCCCATTAATGGTAAGAGATTTGTCGACGAATTGCAAAGGAGAGATTTCGTCACTGAGGCAATTCAATCTAAGTGTCCAAAGGATGAGAACAGGGCATATCTTGTGATGAGCGAATATGTTTACGAGAATTACAAAAACAATATGGATTTCTACATCTTCAAGAAGCTGATCAAGAAGGTAGGAATCGAGAAATTTGTCTCTGAATACAATGTGCCAATTTCGGCATCTGAGCTAGCAAACGATTTGCAAGAATACTCTACGGCAGCCAATGACCAATTTGGTCGTAAATCTGTTCTAAACAGCTTTGGTGAGTCGGTCACTCCAAAGACAGAGATTTACGTTGGTGAGATTACTCCAGTGGTTCATTTCACCATGGGCGGAGCAAAGATTAATGACAATTCTCAAGTTATTGGTAAGGACAACAAGCCGTTGGCTGCTGGCTTGTACGCTGCAGGTGAAGTTTCTGGTGGAGTTCATGGCTCCAACAGACTAGGTGGCTCCAGTCTTTTGGAGTGTGTTGTCTTTGGTAGAACTGCAGCCCACAGTATCGCCAAGAACTACGCATAAATTACAGGGTTTATATAGATTTAGGTTACCAAAAATAATCATTTTCACTAGCTGATCGATACCGCCTTCCGTTGAAAAAGTACGTAAACCTTAGAACAATGTTCGTGGAAACCATAGACAGCCAAAAGATGACCATCTCACCAAGCTTTGTTTCGCTGGTCGATGAGGCAAATAGACCTCTGTTCGTCTATGTTACTCCATCGGAGTCTGAAGATGTCAATCAAGTTTTGAAATACAACGTTCTATCGAACCTATCACTGGACTATTTTGAGAATGATTTATTTGATTGGAGCTCTCTGGAGACACAGCCGGATATCAAGGCATTATTCAACCTCGAAGGAGTTGCCGTGTATGGAATGATAATCAAGCAAACAGGCCTCAAAATTATTATTGGGTTCTTGATTAAAGAAAACATTCAAGAGCTGAATGATGACGAGATAAGTGAAGTCTTTATGAAAGTCAAGAAAATCTATCTAAGGGCCAAACTTAACCCATTTGTGGCGCCAAGCAGTTTTGATGACTCGAAAGAGCTGTCAGCTAAACTTCAGAAAAAGTTTAGTGAGGAACTTTAATTCCTTTGCAGAACCTTCCTTATCCAATGATCAACAACAATTTTTCCCTCATCAAAGTCAGCATCCAATTGACGAACAATTGCGCATGCGTGGGCACTTGGAGTTTTGCGGATGTAAATTGGATATTTGCTCCACTGCAACTTATTCAACGAGTTGATTATGGCCACCTGGGTGGGCGACAAATCCAAGTAGAGGTTCTCAATAAGGCTAATCATTTCTTTGCCATGCTTGGCAACCAGTTGCTCAAATGGTTGACTTTCTAGTTCGCGAATCGTTACTGCGAGCGACCCCTCGTCAATGTTAGTTGAGTTTGATGGGGCTTCTTCTACAAAACCGGTGTGAGTATTCTTTCTCTCAATGGCATCATAAATACTTTCGATCAGATAATCTGCCTGATCATTCAAAGACTCTTCTAGACCTAAGTAGGTACCATATTCTAGTGGAAACGAGCCATTACCACCAAAATTAGAGTGGTTGGACGAAGTCCGACTCAAACTGGTGCGAACCGAATACAGATCATCTGCTTCAACATCTGATTCAGATCCAATAGAATCATTTGCAGATAGGATTTCATCGGAATCTGGCGAAGGTAGAATCTCAAAGAAATCATGAAGCAGCTGATGCGAATACTTATTGACAAACCTAGTAACTCGTATCGTTGAGATTGTCATTTCGGCAAGAGAGTGGACTATCTTCCACGTAAATAACAATGGAGCAATTATCAACAGATTAGCGATAACTAATATCCACTTGCCAATTTTCATTAACCAGTAATTGAAAAAATAAAAATCACGAACCTCGCGATTATCAGAGATATTGATGGAATCCTCATCTCCACTTTCCGCCTGGGAATCGCCTTGAATAGAATTCTTGGTCGGTGGATCTGCTGCTTTTGCAACCACGATCATTTCATTACGGTCCAACACAACTGTATCAAAACCCCGGATGTACTGGAAAACTTCGACACCATTATACTCATCAATATTGAAGAATGGATCATTGAGTGAAATTCCTGAAGTCCACCACGCAGTTCTCCTGTCGTTGATGATATTTGCGTAAAGACTTTTGTACTTGAAACTTTCCAGAGCTCGATAAAACACAGTATTTTCTAGGCTCATGAGATGAATTAAAGGCATACCATTATTGGATTGATCAACTCCAACTGTAACTTTATCCTTAAGAAACATTTGTTTACCAGTGTTGCCCAGCAACCATGGTACCGTTGAATTGAATAACCTGACAGCCATATTGCGACCAGGTGCTAAGACACCTACATGAGGTGTACAAAAAGTTA
This sequence comes from Torulaspora delbrueckii, assembly GCF_000243375.1. Taxonomy (NCBI): domain Eukaryota; kingdom Fungi; phylum Ascomycota; class Saccharomycetes; order Saccharomycetales; family Saccharomycetaceae; genus Torulaspora; species Torulaspora delbrueckii. Next base: position 432,007 of record NC_016503.1, on the reverse strand, counting down.
CAAAATTTAGGAGCTGTATCTCTCGCTTTTTAAAGAATTGTTTCTGGTATAGTAAACCTATCGCATATCTGGATATTAATCCACCTAAAGAATATCCCACGATCGAAAACTTTGTGATCCTTCCTTTAGAGCTAGAATTTTCAAAGCATCCTATTTGATCAGCAATTTCTTGAGCCACTCTAAATCCACATACATCGATGCCATCATAAGTCTTAAATCCTTCATTAAGGGTCGTTGTGTAAACAAGCAATTCTTCGTGATCCTTGCCCCAATTATCCCTTGCATACTCTTTTAAAGCCTTTGAAATGTAATCGAAATGGGACGTATTACCCCATAATCCATGTACTAATACAATCAAATGATACTCAATCATAAAAGTCTAAGTCGCAAACTTTGATTGATATGTCTTATTTTGGAAGCTTGCGAAACGCAATGCAAGATGTAAGACAGGATGAAGTATTCAATCAGCTAATGTAAATATATTCGATTTGGGTGAGATCTGGTTTGTATGCGTTCGAGAGAGCCTTTTTGTAACTTTACTTTTGAACTAGGCGAGGCGTTGTAAGCCCTTGATAAGCAAGATAAACAATATATACGACATGTAAATGCAATACCTCCTTATATTTTGATCGTTTGCACTCGAGGTACTTCGAAATTTCAAGGGTTCCACACCCTTGTTCGTTGCCCTCTTCTTCACATACTGGAAGAATATTAAAGATACGTAGGAGGGTGGGTTTGTACATAATCAAGCACTCAACAGGTAGTATATGGAATTTTCCAGCCGATGCAGCCTTCAAACCAAGAATCTGGTCGAAACTGACGATTCTGCCTTTGTCGGAATCGACTCAACTCTTCATCGCGTTGGGGGCTATGGGATAAAGTAAGATACTCTGGACCGATCGGATGATTATAGTATTGTTGATAAATCTCTTGTTCATTTTTCACTATCAGTTCATAATCATTTGTAGTTGTCACCTGTTGTGGATACGTGAACGGTACAGCACCGTCGAGCCAGGGACTACTCACGCCATCCATCTGGCTCAATTCTTCATTATCAAAAGTCAGAGTAAAAGAGTCATTCTCAGTTCTCACGCTCTGAGATCTACTTCTCCTCCACCATCGTCCTATCGGCTGAAATATTGTTTTATTCTCTAGAACATCTTCACCTTCCGTTGTAGAATTATCAGAATACGTTATCGCAGGCTTTCCCCTTACCATATTAATTTCCATCTTTTTCCCAAAGACTTTATCATGCTGTCTACTCTTCACCATCTCACGTACTCGTTCTACATTCTTATGTGGCATAAACTGTTTCTTTGTCAAATCAAACGTTGGTTGGCATGGGGGAATTCCCGTAGTGCAGGATTTTAAATCAAGAGGCATATCTTAAATCTTCTAAACTTGACCAACGACGATAACAAAAATCTACAAACGTATAATGGCCCTCTCAAGTATCATAATTATCCAATTATTTAAATAATATTTTATTCAGCGTCACAAATTGAGATTGTGACACCTTGGCGTCAATAATGACAAAGCCTTTTTTTACCCTCCTGTGAGGACTTGAAAAGTTTTGACAACAGAAAAAGGGAAAGGCAGCTGGGGGAATCGTCGAACCAAGAAGGCAAGACGAGTCGATTAGTCGTCTTGGCATCAGGAGTTTATCGGTCTGGAACAATTGAGTTGTGGGTTGAAGTGGTTGTGCATTACAATTCTACAATTGCCTATTACAATTGATCCTATTTTGCCAGGATTGCGTTGGGTTCTGAAAAAACAAAATAGAATAAGATACTGTCGATTGCAGATTGATACGTTCTTTGCATTTGCTTTGTGAGTTGCTCTTTATTCCCTTTTTTGAAGTATCGCAAGATGGATTTGGATCTAGATGTTCCGATGCATGATGCTATCGAAGATCAACCAGTTACACAGGATGAGGACAAGAATAGTGGCAATGAAAACGAACTGACCGCGACAACGACCAGTGTGGACGAGGATGAAGAGAAAGACGATTTCAAACCTGGATCATCTGGTATAGCGGATCATAAATCCGCTAAACCATTGGAATTGAACAATTCAAACATCAACCAGTTGGACCAGTGGATCGATTACCTAGGCAAATGTCAAATACTTTCGGAAGATGATGTGGCCAGGTTATGTAAGATGGCCGTGGATGTCTTACAATTTGAGGAAAATGTCAAACCAATCAATGTTCCTGTGACGATATGTGGTGATGTTCATGGTCAATTTCATGACTTGATGGAGCTGTTTAGAATTGGTGGACCTTGCCCTGACACTAATTATCTATTTATGGGTGACTATGTGGATAGGGGTTATTACTCGGTGGAGACAGTGTCCTATCTAGTGGCGATGAAAGTAAGATATCCCCACAGAATAACGATACTGAGAGGTAACCACGAGTCGAGACAGATCACGCAGGTTTACGGGTTTTATGACGAATGTTTGAGGAAATATGGGAGTGCCAGTGTCTGGAAAATGTTCACTGATCTGTTTGACTATTTCCCAATCACCGCATTAGTAGATAACAAAGTGTTTTGTTTGCATGGTGGCCTATCTCCAATGATTGAGACCATCGATCAGGTGAGAGAGTTGAATAGGATACAAGAGGTACCTCATGAGGGACCAATGTGCGACCTGTTGTGGTCAGATCCAGATGATAGAGGAGGGTGGGGTATTAGTCCCAGAGGTGCAGGTTTCACTTTTGGTCAAGATATCAGTGAACAATTTAATCATACCAATGATTTGTCGCTGATTGCAAGAGCTCATCAACTGGTTATGGAGGGATACGCTTGGTCACATCAACAAAACGTTGTGACCATCTTTAGTGCTCCAAACTACTGTTATAGATGTGGTAATCAAGCTGCTATCATGGAAGTGGATGAAAATCATAATAGACAATTTTTGCAGTACGATCCATCAATTAGACCTGGTGAACCTACCGTAAGTCGGAAGACACCGGATTACTTTTTGTGATATTTTTGCGCCTTTCCCCTGAATTCAAACGCCATACTATTGTTGTTAAAGCCCAAACTTTTGATCAATTAAGCATGTCTTTTCAAGATTAAAACAAAAAATATACACAAATAATCTCCCTGGGAAGAATAACGTAATTGCAAAGTATCAAGTTCCATTAGTATTTACATTTTAAAGATTGTAATTTCCCCTTGCTTACACGATCTTGTGCGATATCACATAGCTCATTAATGGCTATCCGTGCTTCTTCAAACCAAGAATTCCCAGATTCAATTCTACGCTGCATGTCTCGTATGATTTGGGGTCTTGATCTGCCATTGACAAATACAACGAACCTGAGGCCAGGGTATTTTTTTTCATATGCATTGTTCAATTTCGCAATCATTTCACGTATTTCGATGGGATCATTATTATTTTGTAATTTTTGCTGTTCTTTCTTCGAACTCGCAGACAATTTCTTCGCACTTTCTCCCAATCTTGGATGCGCTCCTACGATATCTGCCAGGTGATCAACATCTCGTGAGCTGGGTCCTATCTGTTCAGTATTATTGCAAATGTTCAGTAACCTAGAGCGTATCAGTTCTATGAATTCAGCGTAATTTTTAGCGTGTAATTTGGCATTTTGCATAAACATTCCATCTCGCAACGTGAATCTTAGAATAGAATAACTAGGCTCGAACAAATCATCAATGACTTTGGTTTGTTCTGTCAAATTGTCAGATTCGACAAAGCAGGAATAGTCGGGAAGACACATTATTTAAAATTCAAGGGCCTAAAGATAGCCTAAAAATGAAGCGAAACCGAAGGATTGATCATAGTAGAGTTCTAGTAATATTGACCGTCCCGATCATTCACTTATATAGTCTATCTATCTTGTATCTATCTATCTTGAACGCACTTCGCCGACCGTGCTTAGGGACCTTGCTCGGACTCTTCAATTCTTTAGCCACAACTGGCCCAACAAGAGGAATCAAAATAAATGAGCTGGATCACTCAGTAGCCGTTCGTAAATTATCTTGATCGAATAGCATCGAATTGATTGAGTACGATGAGTGAAGAGAGTGAATTTCAAAGATTGGAAGCTGAGCAAGACGCTGATAATTATCAGGTCAAGGCTAAGAAAACTGTGGATGAATATAAAAAACTTGATGCCGAGGATCAATCGCTAGCCAAATGGAAAGAATCATTAGGGCTTGGCTCTGATGTCCTGCCTTTGGAGTTCCCTGGTGATAAGAGGAAGGTCGTGATTCAAAAGATTCAATTGTTGGTTAATACGGAACCACAACCAATTATGTTTGATTTGACAAACGAACAAACTATTAAAGAATTGGCTTCCAAACGTTACAAGATCAAAGAAAAATCGATCTACAAGCTAAGGATCACTTTTAAGGTTCAGCACGAAATCATTACTGGTCTGAGATACGTGCAATACATTAAGAAAGCAGGCATTGCAGTTGACAAAATTGACGATCATCTCGGTTCTTATGCTCCTAGTACAAAGACGAAACCATTCTACGAAGTAGAGCTACCTGAGAGTGAAGCTCCCAGTGGATTCCTGGCTAGGGGAAACTATAGTGCTGTGTCAAAGTTCATTGATGACGATAAAACCACGCATCTTACTTTAAACTGGGGTGTGGAAATCACAAAATCCTGAAGTGTTTTGACGCTTATCCATCCGATCGTTCTTGGATCGGATCGGTATACATACAGGTACATAGATGCATATACTCACCGAAAAGAATTCAAACGGAGAGATCCTTTACACCTTTTGTGGCGTCATCTATATCTGAAGTGACCTTCACTTTGTCAATTTCTACTGATGGACCGGACTCTTGATGAGTGTGTGTCTTTTCATCTTGCTTCTTCAGCGGAAGAGAAGAGGTTTGCTGCGTATTGGAGCTTTTCGAGCTTGAGAAGCTCGAATCAGATCTCATTTTGTTGTTTCTTGAAAAGGACTGGCCATATGGGTGATGTTGCATGTTTCGACTCTTATTATGGTAACTTGGCGGTTGTTGTCCGTATTGATAGGGAAAAGGGTATGGTAAAATCCGGCTGGTAGACCACTCTTGGGATCCACAGCGGCTCCGTTCATAGGCTGGTACATGAATTGAGACATGTATCCGTTGCTACCATCCATCGGGAAAGGTGCGGGATACATCATGGGAAATTGAGCGGAATTCAATGCACAGGGTCCCATGGGTGGTGTGGGATACATCATGTAACCAGTGTTATACGGCGCTGACGATGTGTTCCCATAATCATTATAATTGAACTTGTTTTCTTTATAATAAGATCCCCGTTTATCCTTATTTGCACCAATGTTATTGTTCTTTCTCCGCCTGTTGTGTGGTTGTTGAGGTGGTGGTGAGCTATCTATTTGATTAAAATGGTAGCGCGAAGTCTCAAATTCACTTGGCTGTGGTGAACTTCCATCTCCATCCTTGCCTGAAACAACCTCATTTTTCTTCGGCGTGTCAAATATCTCCTGTTTCCTCTGTTCATATTGCCTTTCTCTTTCGATCTTCTTTAACTCTAAGTAGGCCTCAGAGTCATTAGCATCACTCTGAGAGTTTGTATTGAAATCCCTATCTTCCTCAGATGGAGGTGTTGTGCAAACTTCCAGGCCATCTTCTCTTTTCAAGATCCTATACCTCCGTCCGCTCTTCATATTGGTATCATTGGGTGAAATCAATTCTGAGGATTCCTCGAATTCCGCCGGTACAGGCACCAGCTCCTGTAAAAGCTGTCTATTCTGTCCTTTCTTGAACTGATCACCTTTGAAGATTACAACAGAATTATCATGTGCTCGAGCCAACGCATGCTTCAGGTCATGAAACTCCGCGACTTGATGCGACAGCAACCTATAGTACGAGTTCATAGGCCTCAGCTGGTATGACTCGGCATTCGACTCCATGAAAGATAGTATCGAGTTCTCCAGATCAATGATAAATTGACGATCGTGAGGTTTCTGAAAAAGAGCCGTCCTCATAGCTGGTGATAATCTCGAATCATCATATTCCATTGATGGATTATCATTAGTACTGTCAATCTGTAGGAACGAAGACTGGTTAGTAACATGTTATCTCAAATCAACTCAATTTAATACAAAATGATCGAATCAAAGCACCGGGGGGTAGACATATCCTTGCAAGTGCTCGAAAACGCTATCGTTCTGATCAAATTGCTCACATATTCAACATACAGATTGATCAATCATCTTGTATTCCCTTATAATGCAGATCTTAGTGCCTCCAGGTCTCAAATACCTTCAAGGAGCCGTCTGGCCTCGTTTGACCTCAATTTTCGAGCCAAAAATCGCAGATCGATCCCAAAAACAGGAAAATAGAGGTCCGAACGCAGCTTTTCAAGCTCGAACAGCGTACTTTTGAGGACTGAAGACTTGGTGATCAGATTGTTAGTTCCCTAATAACGACTAATATCAAGTAAATAATCAAACATCATGTATTACGGAGTAACCTAAGAGTAAGCTGGTCTTGGGGTTGATTCATCAAGATTTGTTGAAAGCTGATAAGACGGTGTTATCTAACACTATTGTCGTGAATCAGCGTTTGTTAGGGTCTGGATTGCAATCCACCTATAAGATCGTGAATTTTCTCCCAGTTTCAATCGTCTTTTTGCGCCAGTGAGAAGCTTTATTACTCATTAAATATGGCCACTTTACATGACATCTTCCAAGTGACTACCGATCCCAACGATTCGCGTGGACTCCCACATGTAGAGTCGGATGAGCTGGAAGTCGCGCTCTGCAATGGTGATGTCGATGCTCTTTTGTTATTCCAATTGACTGAGAACCCGGATCTTAACAAGCCGTTTGCATATTTGAATGGATGTTTCTTACGTTGCCAGCAACAAAAGCGTTTATTGAAGGGTCAGACTTCTGCGGGATCTTTACAACCTCTTTTTGAGGAAATCGATAGGCTGGTAATAGGGTATGGTTTAGTTGCCTTCCAAATTGAGAATTTTTGTCTGAATGGTGATTTCAATGCTTACATTGACCAGATAGTTAAAGAGGTGGATAATTATACCGCCTTTTTGTCACAGTTGATACAGAGAGCAACAGTGGAAGGGACCCTTTTGGATTTGTTGGAGACTTTTTTCACTTCTCTCCTACAGTACCTGACAAAGACATTACCATATTTTGATCTTAACGATTCCGCCACTTATAATGCTGTGATTACGCTTTTCGAAATGTTTGTTTCTTTCAAGCCAGTCGCTGCGATATTCAGTCAAGTTTCTCGGTTTTTTGGTAACTTTGATTGCAAGGCCAATGAATTTGAGAAGACGACCATTTTGGGTCCATTATTGACCTTATCTCCACTGAATCCCAACGTAGCTCTTAAAAACTACGGGGAGAACCTCGAACGCACACAACAACAGAAGAATATCATACACGAGTCATTACAAGCAGAGCATAAGATGGTGATTGATAGACTTCTTTTTCTATCGTCGACAAGATGTTGCGGGGCGTCTCCAGAGTCTCGTACCAATTTGATGACATATTTTGCCCAAATTGTCAACAAGAACCATCTCAGGAGAGGAGACCATGCGAATCAGAGCAAGCTGGCTTCCAATGCTTTCATGTCTAACATATCTCTCCTTTTGATTAAATTTTCACAACCGTTCCTTGACGTCTCTTACAAGAAACTCGACAAGATTGATGTCAATTATTTCAATAACTTGAATTTGTTTATCGACCTTTCCGAAGAGACAAGAGTTAACTCAGATTTCAAAGAAGCAGATGAATTTTATGACAAAAATAAAAAGGATGAAGACTGTAAGCCAAATTTTATCTCTGATTGTTTCTTCTTAACATTAACATATTTGCATTATGGTCTTGGAGGTACCCTCTTATATGATGAGAAGATCACACCTCAGATCAAAAGATTGAGACAAGAGATTGATCGTATCAAGAACCTTTCGCAGTCACAGGACATGTTCGCATCGTTTGCTACAATGCAACTGAGACAGATGGAAAAATCTCTGAAAATCACACAAGGTATTAAAGATGCCTTGCAGGGATTTTTCTCTCACAAGGCGTTGCAACTTGAAGTATTTGATTTCATATGCGGAGCTTCCACCTTTTTAATAAGGGTGATTGACCCAAACCATGAATATCCAGTCAAACCCATTAAGTTGCCTTTAATTCCGGATCAGGTCGGTGTTGAAAATGTTGATAATGCTGACTATTTGAGAGAGCATGCTCCCATACCCTTCAAATATTATCCAGAGTTTGTTGTGGAAGGACCAATCAATTACTCACTATTCATCTCACAATACAATTCATCCCCAATCTTCAGAAACCCTCGATTGCATTCATTTGTAGAGTTTGCCACAGTCATCTTACGTTGCCCTGAGTTAGTTTCGAATCCCCATTTAAAGGGTAAACTAGTTCAGCTACTAAGTGTTGGCGCCATGCCGTTGACAGATGATTCACCTGGTTTCATGATGGATATCTTTGAGACTGACGAACTTGTAAATCAAAACTTGCTATATGCGTTTTTGGATTTCTATGTCATTGTTGAGAAGACCGGTTCATCTTCACAATTTTACGACAAGTTCAACAGCAGATACAGCATATCGATCATTTTAGAGCAACTTTATGAGAGAATCCCACTTTACAGGAAGCAACTGGTCTGGCAGTCAAAAAACAATGCCGATTTCTTTGTTAGATTTGTCGCTCGTATGTTGAACGATCTGACATTTTTGCTTGATGAAGGTTTGAGTAGTTTGGCAGAGGTGCACAACCTTCAAATCGAAGTCGATAACAGAGCTAGAGGATTACCACCGGCCAGAGAGGAAGACGAACGTGAACTTCGTTCCAAGTTGTCTTCCGCCGAAAGACAGGCGAAATCTTCATGTGGTTTAGCGGACAAATCTATGACTTTGTTTGAGATGTATTCCAAAGACATACCGAACGCATTCACAACTCCTGAGATCGTCGATAGGTTAGCAAGCATGCTTGATCATAATTTGGAGTCCCTTGTTGGCCCAAAATGCGGTGAGCTGAAAGTCAACGACCCTCAACAGTATTCTTTCAACCCCAAGGCGTTGTTAAAATCGTTGACAACCGTTTATATCAACCTTGCCGATGATAAGGAATTTGTATCTGCTGTTGCCCGTGACGGAAGATCCTTCAATAAGGAATTGTTTCAAAGAGCAGTTCGTATCTTAGCAAGAAAGATTGGTTTAGTCTCTGACGAATTTTGTCACAAGCTCCTGGCATTCGCTCAAAGTGCAGAGGAGCAAAAGATTGCCGAAGAAGAAGAAGATCTGAATTATGGTGATGCGCCAGAAGAATTCTTGGATCCATTGATGTATACCATAATGAAGGATCCTGTGACTTTACCCACTTCGAAAGTGAACATTGATAGAAGTACAATCAAAGCTCATCTTTTGAGTGATTCAACAGATCCATTTAACAGAATGCCCTTGAAATTGGAGCAAGTTGTTCCAAATGAAGAACTAAGGCAAAGAATCCTTGAATTTAGAAGACAGAAAAGACCAGCCGTTTAAGGAAAGAATTTCTTATGTATTCTAAGTAGATGAAATGATGATAAAAGCCAAAGGATAAAAGATTATACACTATACATTTTTATTTCGTAGTAAGGTCTCGTCCTAAAATTAAGCCTTGATAGCGTACTTTCTTTGTGGGAAAGCGATTTGCTTCTTTCTTTGCTTTTCAGTGATTCTGGAAGCTTCAAATTTGGTCAAAGCTCTTCTCAAAGCTCTGGTCTTCTTAGCTCTCAAGTCCTTTGGTTGGTACTTCTTACCCTTGTACAATTGTCTAACGGCCTCTCTTTGTTGGTGGTTCATGACAGTCAAGACACGAGCAATGTCCTTTCTGACAGTCTTGATCTTTGGCAAGCTTGGTCTTGAAAGTTTTTGGACCTTCAATTCAGCCAATTCCTTCTTCAAGTCGACTAGTTGGGATTCTAGTTGTTCCTTGTTCTTGGTTCTTAGTTCATAAGCTTTAACGCCGGCCTGTTCATAACGAAGTTAGTATAACCATTCATAGCACACCTTGTCGCACGCACGCACGCACGCATTCAATAATATTCTCTCACATACCATTTTGTCTTACTGTACTTTCACTTCAAAAGGAATAAACAATGAAACCACCTTATAAGTTGAGTTACACTATAAACACGTCAAATCAATGGTATTACCTTCTACTAATTGACAATATTCTTGGGATTCCAGCCATCGATACTACCTGCGCTTGCAAGTTCGAGTGACAAAAGTTGGCAAAGCTGGAAAATTTCATGAGTCATCACCGCTGACGAGAGATTGATAATTTTCAGAAATTTGAAGAAAAACGAATGTTTATCGCGGTGTCTAGATGCTAACCGCTTAACCTCTACACCGCACTCAATCGTCTAGAACAGTCACTTGAAAATTTGTTACCATTGTTAAACACTGCAAATGCATATTGATGGGTACATAGATTAGATAAGATTATCAAAGAGTTACAATTGTCTGAGTAAGTAGTCCGTTATAGTTAAATTCAAAGAGAAACTTCCAATACCTTCTTACGTGTCTCTTTAACTTTATTTTCTCTACACTCTACACTAAGGGTTTTCTTCTTCTTCTTTCTCGCTTAGGATTGGTTCTTCAAGTTGTTGCTTAGCCATTCCAAACCTTCGTACAAACCTTCACCGGAAGTAGCACAAGTAGCTTGAATAAACCAAGGACGGTTTCTGATGGAATGTAAACCCAACTTTTCGGTGATCTCAGCAGCAGACATAGCTTCTGGTAGATCCTGTTTGTTGGCGAAGACTAACCAAACAGCATTTCTCAATTCATCCTCGTTCAACATTCTTTGCATAACTTCTCTAGCCTCGGTGATACGCGATCTATCGTTAGAGTCAACAACAAAGATAACACCTTCGGTGTTTCTGTAGTAATGTCTCCACAAGGATCTGATTCTGTCCTGTCCACCGACATCCCAAACTGTGAAAGAGATGTTCTTGTATTGAACGGTTTCAACGTTGAAACCGATGGTTGGAATTGTGGTGATCACTTCACCCAATTTCAATTTGTACAAGACGGTGGTCTTACCGGCACCATCAAGACCAACCATCAGGATACGCATCTCCTTGTTACCGAAGAGGTTACTGAACAACTTTGATGCAAAAAGACCCATTCTTTGAAATTTTTTAACCTTTTCTATCTTATCTTTACGCCTGCAAAAAGATACGTTAGTAACAAAATCTTCAACACTTAGTTAGGAAACGAGAGGGACGGGATCAACTCTTGAATTACACTTTGAATAACTCCTATTTGATTCGATTTTTTTGTCGGTTTGCCCAGTATTTAACTGAAAAAAAAACAAGGAAACCACACTGTGTTAACTTCCCCGTGGCAAACGACGGCACATGAGTATTTGTGGGTGGGCCAATTGAAGCACTCTGGGCTTATCTTGACGACTGTTTGATATTCTCGAGTCTTCGATCCATTGCTAAGAGTTGTTTTCCCGTTGTTTCCAGCCTCTGCTCCGCTGTTTTGGGCTTGTGAATCAATGGTACATACCAGATACTATTATCACCACACAACGCGCTACTTTGAACGATCTTGTGTGCAAAGGTAAAATAGATTGACGTACGAAGTCCTAAGATGTCTGCGTAATCTGTTTTATCAGAAACTTCCACCTGTGAAGGAAGGGAGTGTAAAGTAGTTGGTATCGATCGAACTCGAAACGCGTTTTGCCTCCTTCAACAGGCGATCGTGCGCAATGATAGTAATAAGCCATTAAGTTTGTATATAGATAGGATGCATTGTCTAGCAATCAGTATCATTCAGTGCTGGTGATTATATTAGCTAGGATCATTTTGTTTGATGCGGATTTATTTCCCGACATTGATCTTGCAGGCAGAGTATTTTTGTAGACCTCTTATAAATACCGAGTAGACAACATCGTCGTTATCTTCTTCCCAGTGGAGTTCTGTGAGACGTATGTGCCATGGTGGGAAACCTTGGAGGTCCAATGCGGGACCAAAGTACAGTAGAAGGTCGGGTTCGGGCCCCACGAGGTGTGTAAGCTCTTTATCGACGAGTTTCATCGTGATATTGGAAAGTTTGAGTTCATTTGCAGCGCATAAATCAGCCATCGTTCTGGTAAGATCGACGATAGTCTCTCTGCCATCCCGGTTTGAAAGCAAAGAAACCTCGATAGCCACCTTGTTCTTACCATTGGATGTCGCATCATCCTCGTCGTTAAAGTAGATTTTGTTCAAGTGGGGGATTCTGATTGCATATTTTGGGACATTGGAGGGACCATAGTATTTTCCAAGCTTGGCGCGTATCTCTTTTCTAAAATCCTGTACGTTGTTCTTGAGTACTCCATCATAATCGTACAGTATCAGATGTTTGATTCCAGCAGACACGGTCCAACATACTAACTCACTCCCATCATTCATCAATCCTTTCACTCCACCTCCCACATAGCTCGCAGATTTCATCTCTAGGATTGCAGCCAATCGTTTGGGTATTTTTTTCAACTTATTGACATCCTGACGAATCAGTTGAGGCGTGTTCGATGGGTTGTACATTATATTCAGTAGCTTTAACTTCATTCTATTGTATTCATACTGGAAGTATCGGTAAAACCCATAGATAAGGTACATGATCATCAATAGCACTTTGCACATTAGAAATTGAATCTTACTCGTTTTGCGATCAAACAAACTTTTCTCTTGAGACAGCCGCTTCAATTTCCTTTCAATCATCTCTTGGTCATCATCAAGCATAACAGATTTTGTTACAGCTTGCACCATATGAGCTTTAGATCTAGTCAGACCGTTCCTCAGTACGCTTGCTTCAGGTGGCGGTACGCGACCGGATGCCACAGGTCCAATTTCGTCCCTACCAGACCGCGTCTGAACTGATTCCCCGATCACATTCATGATTGTGATCCTACTAAAGACCAATTGTATATGTTTATTACGAGGTTCGTGAAGATCTCATTGTAGGTCATCTCCTGCCCTGTTTTATGTCAAACTACCCGCCAAGCGCCACGTATCGCGTGATCCTCTCGGTTAAGGCTGATTCATTAAAATACATCAAATATACAAGATTTTACGTATATAATATGGGATCTACAGATTAACTTTTTCCAACCAGTTGTACTTGTTTCATCGTAGTGCCCTGCTTGCTCGCGAGCCTCTCATCATTATTTATGCTTATTCGGAATGCTTTCTGTAGTTGGTGAAAAGCCCTGCTGGTTTGCTGTGACTCGACTCCGAACGGCTTTCCATTAATTGGGCCATGTACTCGTTGACGCTAGCCATATTTTGCGAGTCGTGAGTTGGTCGATGCGAAAAGGACCCGCCATCTGCATCTTCTTCTTCGTCACTTGAATCGCTGGGGAATGAAGGTGGACCTCTATTGTACGTATTGATCCCCAATCCATTCCCTAAATCAACGTAGTTGTTTGGTATTTCGTCATACTCCGTCTCAGAAGAGTTGTTGTAAAGTCTTTCGTTAAAATTCATTGTTGCCTCGGGGCCTATGTCATTCGGTAGTCCAGGGATTGGCAGACTGTTGATCCCCTTGCTCTCTAGACTCCGATGGATGGTGGCAGCATTTTGTGTAGTCTCGCTTGGTTGGCTTTCCATTTTTTGTGCTTCATCGAGCAGTTCGTTCATAGATCTCTCCCTAATTCTTTTATTCCATTTAGCTGATTGTATGCTGTTCGGCGATTTGCTGTAAAGTTCGTCGATCTCTTCTAGAGTTAAGCCTCTAGTCTCATAGATGGTAAAATAAACCACAACTACACCTAGTGCATTCAAACTGCCCCAAATAAAGAAAATCTTTGGACCCATCGAGGACGTGTGAGATCCTGTATCCACGATATATGGGGTTATAAACGCACAGATAAAGTTCACGAGCCAGTTTGATGCAGCACAGATGGCTGTGCACTTGGACCTAACACCTAGTGGATATAACTCTGCAGATATGACCCACACGCCTCCACCCCAAGTGGCCGAGAAAGAGGCTATGAATACGCAGATGAAAGCTATCATGACTTTATTGGCAACAACCGAATTAGTTGAACAACCAACAATGGCTATGATAAAGTTCGACGCGGTCATGAATACACCACCAAATAACAGGATTTTACGTCTACCGACACGATCGACAAGGAATAAGCCGGGAATGTTAAATGCCACATTGACTGCATATGTGATGAATGAAACTAGGTAACTGTTTGTTATCCCAGTCTTATTGAAAAAATTGACACCATAGTAAAAGATGAAATTGATACCTGAAAATTGTTGACACGCTTGAATTGCAATACCAGAAAGCATTCTCAGAGTCTGCTTCGGCCTACTTCGGCTCGATCTGAAGCAATCCAGTACGGATGAAGATCCAAAAGATGCTTCGTAATCGTAGGTAGCCTTAATTTCTACCAATTCTTCCAAGAGCCCTGCATCTGTTATCGGTACACTTCTTAAAAACGATAGTGACTTTGCAGCTTTGTCCAGTTCATCTTTCAAAACGTAAAACCTGGGGCTTTCTGGGAGGAAGAGCATTCCGACAGCAAGCACCAGTGCCCAAACGTACTGTAAACCTATGGGAATCCTATAAGAGGAAGCATCATTTCTTGAATGTGTACCTTGCGAAACCGCACTCGAAACTAGGAGCCCCCATGTGATAGCCCACTGATACGTAGAGATTATAGCTCCTCTGAGGAATTTATTGGCAGCTTCACCCTGATACAGTGGGACAACCGCTGAAATCAGACCAATTCCCAATCCTGAAATGACTCTCCCAGCGATCAGTAGCTTCACACTATGTGCTGCCACCTGCAGTGAATTCCCAATGAGAAACACAACCACTGTGCTAAATATTATTGTTGCCTTCCGCCCATAGGAATCAGATAGCAAAGGAGCAGACAAGGCTCCGATAAAGGTCCCCAGAGACAAGAAAGATACAATGATAGCCATCTCCCTGGCTGAAAATCCTTCATGATCTGGTGCCAAGTTCGTTCTCACATAGTTCATATCAATAATGCTATTAATCAATCCTGTATCATAGCCAAAAAGAAATCCACCTACTGCAACGAATACTCCCACTACGATTGTCATCAAATTCGACTGCGGTTGTGGAGGCTGGGAAAATAGTAGAGATGCGTCATCTACTTCTGACATCTCATCGCTCATATTGGATAATCGATTCATCTGAAAGTCTCCAGCAGATTGAGCCTCGGAAACCATCGAAGTGGGTCTCACATTTCCTTCCTCGAGCTCTGAAGAGGTTCCGGGAGAAGCACGTCGCAGTGATACACCTTTGCTGACTTTATTGATCGCTTTTCTTAAAAAGCCGCTCCTTACCTTATCGAGGGCCTCCTCTGTGCTACTTTCTTCCTTCTGCATTCTGTAAGTCCTAGATATACATGTCCTCACACAAGATATTCAGCGATTATTAGCAATAGATTGCTTGTACTCTCAGTTGTCTTATCATTTTCAATAATCGATCATCCAAATTCCATCAGCTTGCCTTAGCAATTGCCGATTTTCCCTGTTCGAGAAGCGCTGTCCGGGAATAAGCTCCACTTCACGTGAAGAAAGGTAAATAGACGACAATGAAGGTTAGAAAGTGAACTTGATAGGATATGTGGTCCTCGATCGGCCAATTTCATTCAGAATCTAGTATTTTCAGTCTCTGAAGGCTACATATGTAAGTATTTAGGGCCTCGGCGATGTTTTCGACCGACTGGTTTAACTGGAAGTAGCTTCAGCGATACCAATTAGTCTTTTCACACCGGTAAGCCAGTTGCCACCTTCTTGTGCGTGGTTAGTGGCGATATCGACATGTACTTGCATTGCCTCTGAATAGTTTTTCTCCTTCAAAAACTGAGTTAGACTGCGGAGTTTATCAATGGTAGGTTGTGTCAAAAGGTCTTGCTTTTCCAAGTGACCATACAAGATGTTTAGTCTCTTGTCACAGTCTTTGAGCTGCTTAGTATACTCCTTGGGTATCAACGGTGTCACACGTACTAGTTCTTCTTTCAGAAAGTCCATGATGGGTTGTTGATCTTCTGGAATTCCTTCAGGAGCAGCAGCCGAAGTAGCAGTTGCTCCGACTACCGCTGCCGATAAGACTGGGGCAGTGTCCGCTGAAGGTGGAGCAGCTACCTGGGGCCTAGAGTATGGTGACTCAGGCTTTTTTTGGACCGACTCCAAAAGATGGCTCGCATTCTCTACAGTGGTATAACTGTGATTTTTCTTCTTCAGGCTCATTGGTGGTGGACCCACTGGAGGTGGACCGATTGGTGGCTTTTGAGCTGCTGGAGGTTGTGATGGGCCAACTGGGTTGGCATATGGATTTGATGGTAGCCCTGCCATTGGAGCAGTCTGGGCGGGTGGTGCGTATGGATTTGGCTGGTTCAGTTTGGGTGATGATACAGCTGGGGGTGCATAGGGATTAGCGATTGCAGGAGCCTGAGGTGCTGAATAGTCTGTTGCATTGACTCTTGGTGTGGATATATTGGACACCACTGGTGGCGCATAAGGATTCGTAGAGCCAGTCATTGGAGAATTGGACATCATTGACCCATTGGAGGATACGGATGCCATCCTACTGCTCTTTACAGGTGGTGGAGGAAGCGGTGACGATAAAGAAGGTGTCATCGATGAGACTTTGCCTACTAAGGGGGGACGCGAGATTCCGTTAGCTGGTGCAGCAGTTTGGGCCGCGGCAATCTTCACTGGTGCAACAGATCCCGCTTTAGCCCTAGATGGCTTCTCCTTTACAGGTAGTGGCAAATCGTTCCAACCATCGTTCGCTTTTCTGTTTAGAGAAGGAGTTTGACCAGATGCCACCGTTGGAGGTGGTGGTCCTGTTGGGGGCTCGGCAGCTCCATACGCTGGTGGAGAGGAGATGAAATTTGGAACAGGTTTGGGATTCAATGGCGTGTAGGAAGATTGTCCAGCGATAGGAACTCCTGCGGTGTTGACAGCGCTTGCAGCATAAGGGTTTGCTGGTGGAGTGAAAGAGCTCTGCGTAGCGGCTGGCATACTCATCGGATAAGTGTTAGGAGAAGCTGTTGTTGGTGCATATCTAGTGCCCAGTGCTGGAGATCCTGCAGGAGGCGCATATGGATTAGTGTTGGAGCCGCCGACCGAGCCTGCAAGAGGTTGTGCGATTTGAGGGCCCACACGAGCGTTAGGCAATACTCCACCTGGGGGCACATAACCTGGAGTTACAGCACCATATGGTAGAGCGCCAGCAGCAGGTTTCATAGATGGCTGAGCGAAAGAAGCCTTTTGAGCGGACTTGACGTTTTTGACCGACTTACCGGAAGCGAGCAGTACACGTTCTTTCTCCAGCTGAACCTCACGATTTTCAGCAGGCAAAGTTTCTAAGATTGAGTATGCTAAATCAAATGTACCACTCGATGATGCTAGGTTCACGTACTCCATGAACTTGGAGATGAGATCTTCGTTGGTAATCTTGGTCTTTTCACCAACGAGCTTCGCCAAAACTGTGAATCTTTCGATAAATTCAGTTAAACTCTCAGAATGAGCTTCATAGAGCGACCCTTTGTTTTTTTGCACTTTTTCTTCCAATCCTTGAGCTTCCTTTAGCCAGACTTCTGCCACTTTGTCCAAAGAGTTTGCTGATAGGTAGAGAAGAATAGCATCCTGTCTGTTGCCGGATTCCAGAAGTCTGTAAGCCAACTTTTCTAGTTGCTCATTCTTTGACTGCAAATCATTTGCATAGAATCTGTCAATTGCCTTAGCAGCGTACTTCCATTGCGAAATCTCCAAGTTCTTCACCAAATCATCTGCGTTGCCGTTAGAAATAGAGAACAAGAATCTCGACAATGGCGACTTGTTACCATACTTTGTGAAGTAATATCTCTTGACAGAATCCTTCAACGTCTTGTCGCCCGAATCAAGGGCGATAATCATGGCTTCTAAAAGTAGATCATCGTCCAATGAAGCAGATACAGCAGACTTCAGGTTACCGCCGACGACATCTTGTGAGATTTGTTTCTCAACACCCCTTGATAAACTAAACTCTCCCTCTGGTTGAAAAGCTTCCTCGATGTTAGCAAAGAAATCCTCACCTTCGTCAATCTTGTTCTTTTCCTTTCTTTCTTCTTCATCATCAAAAGTAAATGCCTCCTTTAGTATTTCGTCCTTCCCGTCCATAGAAAGCTTTTCAAGTAGATTCCAGTCCTCGTCGTTGGTATCATCAATAGTCTTGGCCAATCTTCTATTTATCAGAGGCTTAAAATCACTACTTTTCAAAGCTTGATCTAACATAGTATTCTCTTCAAGACCCGGTAGCGATGGCTTGGTGATAGAAACACTTCTACCGTCAGCACTGATGTGAACTAATTTACCACCAAAGGCCCACTGAGCGGCAGGAGATTTGTTACCGTACCATGATGGAGCCTGTAGATGAATCATGTTTGGTTTTTCATTTGAGTCCTCCTGAGTCACATTATTCCAAAAATCTGTCTCAGATTCTTTCTGCTTAGATTCGGTTTGTTCTTGGTCCAAGGTGTTAACCAGGTTTTGTAAAGTCTGTACTTGAATCTTGTTATCAAACGATGCAGAAGCAAAAAGGTCTGGAGCCTCTGGTGCAAACTTTGTTTTGAAACACCAGTTTCCACGCGTTGGAAACTGAGTCAATTCCTGCCCGGATTCTGGGTTCCACAACACTATGGTGTTATCGCGACCACTGGACAGCAAAAGCTCTTCGTCTTGAGAACACCAATCCAAAGACAAGATTCCCTTGGAGTGACCCTTCGATAGGACTTGTAGTGGGGTGTTTGCGTTTCTCAGATCCCAAACCAGGATCAAAGGTTCGGTGTCGCTACCGGTGGCTGTAGCCACCCGTGTAGAGTTCTTTGGGTGCCATTCGACGACTGATAGTTGTGATTTCAAGCCAGTACTTGGTGAAGCATAACTTAAATGGATAACCTCCTTTTTTGCCTTTAAATCCCAGATTGACGCGTAACTTGTAGACCCTGCAGAGGCAAAAACGTGTGCCAACGATTGATTCCAAGCTAAAGAAGTAACTTCTTCAATTGGAGTACTTGCAACACCAGGAGTCAACGGTGTGTAGCCCTCAGAGTTCTTCAGACAAGTGTTCAAATCCCAAATGTAGATCTCACCTTTACTACCACCAGATGCTAAAACGTTATTCTGTTTTGAATTGAACTTGACAGTCTTTGCGGCACCCTGATGCTGCTGGAAACGCGCTTCTGATTTCAAAGAGTCGCCTGTACTAGAGAAAAGTTCAACTACACCGCTATCCAGGGCACCAGCGATAATTTTATCATCATTCGACCAATCGAGATCGTTGAACTTTGCATCCACAGCAAGTGAGGCCTTAGGTTTAGAAGGATCACTGGCTAGCAACGACCACAATTCTAGAGCAGATTCGCTCGAAAAGTTTGCATCTACTGTCCCAGAGGCCGTTCCAGTAACAAGGGAGGGAATTCTCTCGTGGGACCACGCAAACGTCGCGGTTCGGGAGTATTCGGCTAGTTTAACCATCACTCAACTCTATTCGCCTGCACCTGATGAAGAAAAGACTTCCTATTACGCAATGTGAACCCTCAAATAAGTGTTAGTTTGCCCTTGACCGTGACTCTTTTCACTCGATTCCACGTCTCTTGGCGTTGTTTTGGCAGGGTAAGAAAAGTCATCTTGCACGTGAGAGCCGACTTAAGGTTATAAGCTGTGATGGGAGTGTTGCAGAAGTGATTTTAAGCGTTCAATGGCTAATGTAGGTGGTGGTGGGAGCCTCGTTGCCTTAATTGTTGTATTTTATAATTCTTTAGCATTATATTTGTTATTGGACTTTTTCTTTCATGTTTAGGCGGGAAAATCGTCCTTTCGGTCACTTAAAAAGTCAAGCTGCTTCCATCACATATGTATACGAAGGAGTTAAAATATATATAGTTTAATACAACCAGTTGAGATTGCTCCAAGAATAAGCATGTCTGAAGAATCACGTTATTACCAGGAAGCTTTGCAAGAGTACAATGACTTGAAGAAAGAGTCTGATCCTGATGTATGGGACAAAAGAATCTCCGAAACTGGTTGCTACGTAGAGAATCTGGCCTTGCAACTCTGTCATGCAGAGACAAACGATTGGAGACAATGTATGAAGGAAATGGCATTATTCAGAAAATGCTGGGATACTAAGGGCAATAGAGATAGAGTCCGTACTGTTGATCGCTAACAAAGCGTCCTATGTTAACGCGCGCATCGCGCTTTATCATACCTGTACATAAACTAATAGTCTAAGCACACAACTGACATCCGAATATTGATGAGAAGCAAGGGAAAATCCTCCAAGAAAGTAGCTCTAAAAAAGTTGCATGGCGCATTGAAAAGTATACTTGGTTCCTCTGAAGAGGAGCTTAAGAAGCGGAAGGACAAAGGTATAGTTGAAATCTTACCTGGAGCAGAGGCAAAGAAAATCAGTTCACGTAAGAAGTCACCACCTGTGGCTGTAGAGAAGAGGAATGGTTTAACCTATATTGTTTCTCGAGAAAAGCAGCTGATCCCTATGTTAACCGATGATGAGATTATGCAGCGGCACAAGCTTGCTGATGAAAATATGAAGACTGCTTGGACTAGTATCATTAATAAATACGAATCCGTCGAGGACCAAGGTGATGTTATCGATCTGAGAACAGGCGAAGTCGTAGAGGATTACGGACACTTGCGAGGGTTATCGCATGAACTCCCGCAGGATAGCTCTCACTACCGAAGCACTCTCACGAGTTTACTTGGCGTGAAGGACGAAGGAGATACTAGGCGTGATCTATGGCAGGATGGCGATGACGATGAGGACGATGAGGAGTACAACAGCGAAAATGAGGCAAGGGAAGAAGAAGGTACGGATACAGACTCACAGACTTCAGAATACGAAAAGGTGCTCAACACTAAGATCAGAGATTAGTACTATCTATCGAGAGAGTTCTTCCCTTACTTCTAGAAAAATCCATTAATTTGATCGCGCGAATCGATCATATGAAAAAGATGATAATGGTCAAGTTCATGATGAATTGAAAGGGAATTGAACTAACTGAACAGTTTCAATGGCAAGATCTAAGACTTATTTCGACATATCCATTGGCGGTACCCCTAAGGGTCGCATTGTTTTTGAATTGTACAACGATGTTGTGCCAAAGACCGCTGAAAACTTCCTTGAACTATGTAAAGGAGATTTTGGCATGGCCAAGAGTAAACCTGATGTGCCATTGTCCTACAAGGGATCCATTTTTCACAGAGTGATTAAGGATTTTATGCTACAATTCGGTGATTTTACCAATTCTGATGGTACCGGTGGGGAGAGTATTTACGGTGAGAAATTCGAGGATGAAAACTTTACTTTGAAACACGACAAGCCTTTCCTGTTGTCCATGGCCAATGCCGGTCCAAACACCAATGGATCTCAAGCTTTCATTACCTGTGTTCCAACTCCACATCTGGATGGCAAACACGTTGTGTTTGGTGAAGTGATTCAAGGAAAGAGACTCGTGCGTCTTATTGAGAGTCAACAAACTGATCAAGGCAACGATAAACCTATGAGAGATGTCAAGATCGAAGATTGTGGCGTCTTGCCCGACGACTATGAAGTTCCAGCAAATGCAGAGGATACTCCAACTGATGAGTACGGTGATAATTACGAGGAGTCGCTCAAGGAAGATAGCAAAGTGGACGTAAACGATGTCAAAAGTGTTTTGAAAGCCACCGAATTCGTTAAACAAATCGGTACCGATCAATTTAAGAAGCAGAATTACACGGTCGCCTTGGAGAAATACCAAAAATGCGACAAGTTTCTAAAAGAGTACACTCCAGAAGATTTGCCCGAAGAAGATATTAAGAAAATCAACGATTTGAAAGTCTCATTGCCTTTGAACATCGCGCTTTGTGCACTTAAGTGTAAGGACTACAGAAAGGTCCTGGTAGCTGGCTCTGAAGTTCTTTACGCAGAGGCTGCTGATGATAAGGCAAAGGCCAAGGCTCTTTACCGTCGTGGTTTGGCCTACAACGCTTTGAATGACATAGACATGGCCCTCACAGATCTTGAGATGGCCACGACATTCCAGCAGAATGATGCTGCAATCCTCAACGCAATCAAAGATGTTAAGGTTAAAAAGAAAGCAAATAAACGACAAACAGAAGAAGTCTCTATCCAAGATGTTTTCCTGAGCTAGCGAACTCATCGCACTGACTAGTAAAGTATACGTCAGAGGACAAAAATAGATGATCACATCGAAGGCTGTAGCCAGCATTGAATGTCTATTATGACACTAGAAGCTGAGAAACGGACTCTTGGTGCTATTTAGAGCTTATATATAGTGCTGACCTTACACTTTCACGTGACTTTTATGGTTGGGTAACGACTTAAAACTTTGTCGACTAGTCGGCGGTGGCAAAATTTGATAAACAAATGGCCAACGGTAACTTAAAGAATAGTCGAATTCATAAGTAAAGAGGGTAAGGTCACTTTCAAGTTTGATTGGGATCTATTGGGGGAACTTCACAAGTTTAGTCCAGTGTACTTTCAGCTTTTCCTTTTGGGCGTTGTTGGTTTTGTTCTTTTGCGTTTCCATTTCGATACACCCTTGAGAACCAGTTTTCCACGGGCAAGTTTAAACAAGTACACTTTAGGTCCAAGATAAGAGCTATAGGTTTCTTCTGAATTCAGACATAGAACACCTGTACTTGGTCACCTTTAAGCGATCACTCCCCTTTCCACTGACTACTCATTGTGTCATTTGGCCTTCTTCACTTGGAAAAATTTTCAAGCTCAGGAAAAGTTAACAGAGAACGATCAGTTACTTAGTTGGCTATCCGATCATAAGCAAGAGGCAACTGAGAATTGCATAATATCAAGAATTTTCCGTTCCAAGCCAGTATTGCAGAATAATTGATACCATTAAAAATACCAAAAAAATAACATTATAGAAACAATTCAGCACCATGGTTGCACAACAGTATTCCAGTGCTCCACTTCGTACTGTGAAGGAGGTCCAGTTTGGTCTTTTCTCACCGGAAGAAGTCAGAGCCATTAGTGTTGCAAAGATTAGATTCCCAGAAACGATGGACGAAACTCAGACACGAGCCAAGATCGGTGGATTGAATGACCCCAGGTTGGGTTCTATTGATCGTAACTTGAAATGTCAAACTTGTCAAGAAGGTATGAATGAATGTCCCGGCCATTTTGGTCATATTGATTTGGCCAAGCCAGTTTTCCATATCGGTTTCATCACAAAAATTAAGAAAGTTTGCGAGTGTGTTTGTATGCATTGTGGTAAGCTTTTACTCGATGATCATAATGAACAAATGAGGCAAGCATGTAAAATCAAGGATTCCAAGAAAAGATTTAATGCTATCTGGACTCTTTGTAAGACTAAGATGATCTGTGAAAGTGATGTGCCTTCAGAGGAAGACCCAACTAAATTAATTTCAAGAGGTGGTTGTGGTAATGCTCAACCGACCGTTCGGAAGGATGGGTTGAAGTTAGTGGGTAGTTGGAAGAAGGAGAAGAACACGGGAGATCCAGAAGAACCGGAACAAAGAATTTTAACAATGGAGGAAATTTTGAATATTTTCAAGCACATATCAAAGGAAGATTCAAATAGGCTAGGATTCAATGAAGAATTTGCTCGTCCCGAATGGATGATTCTTACAGTCTTACCAGTTCCACCACCACCAGTTAGACCCTCAATTTCCTTCAACGAATCTCAAAGAGGGGAAGATGATTTAACGTTTAAACTGGCCGATATTTTGAAGGCAAATATAAGTTTGGAGACATTGGAGCACAACGGTGCACCACATCACGCAATTGAAGAAGCAGAAAGTTTACTTCAGTTCCATGTTGCCACCTATATGGATAACGATATTGCTGGTCAACCGCAAGCTCTTCAAAAATCTGGTCGTCCCGTTAAGTCAATTCGTGCTCGTTTAAAGGGTAAAGAAGGTCGTATCAGAGGTAATCTAATGGGTAAGCGTGTTGATTTCTCCGCCAGAACGGTTATTTCTGGTGACCCCAATTTGGAATTGGATCAAGTGGGTGTCCCTAAATCTATTGCCAAGACCTTAACCTATCCTGAAGTCGTCACACCATACAATATCGATAGACTAACGTTCCTGGTCCGTAATGGTCCCAATGAGCATCCAGGTGCCAAATATGTCATTCGTGATAACGGTGATCGTATCGATCTTCGATACAGTAAGAGGGCAGGTGACATTCAACTTCAATATGGATGGAAGGTCGAAAGGCATATCATGGACAATGATCCAGTGCTGTTCAACCGTCAGCCTTCTTTGCATAAGATGTCCATGATGGCACACAGAGTCAAAGTCATGCCCTACTCAACTTTTAGACTGAACTTATCCGTCACATCGCCATATAACGCAGATTTCGATGGTGATGAAATGAATTTACATGTCCCTCAATCCGAGGAAACAAGAGCCGAATTGTCGCAATTGTGTGCAGTTCCTTTACAAATTGTCTCTCCTCAGTCTAATAAACCTTGTATGGGTATTGTGCAAGATACGTTATGTGGTATTCGTAAGTTGACCTTGAGAGATAATTTTATCGAACTTGATCAAGTGCTGAATATGCTTTACTGGGTCCCCGACTGGGATGGTGTCATACCAACTCCAGCGATAATAAAACCAAAACCTCTATGGACTGGTAAACAGATTCTTTCCATTGCAATCCCCAAGGGTATTCATCTGCAACGTTTCGACGAAGGTACAACGCTTTTGTCACCAAAGGACAATGGTATGCTTATCATAGACGGTAAGATCATTTTTGGTGTTGTGGATAAGAAAACTGTGGGTTCTTCTAGTGGTGGTCTAATCCACGTCGTGACTCGAGAAAAGGGACCACAGATTTGTGCTAGGTTGTTTGGTAATATTCAAAAGGTCGTCAACTATTGGTTTTTGCACAACGGGTTCTCCACCGGTATTGGTGATACCATCGCCGACGGACAGACAATGAGAGAGATTACTGAAACCATCGCAGATGCAAAGAAGAAGGTCGAAGATGTCACCAAAGAGGCACAAGCAAACCTGTTAACCGCCAAACATGGTATGACCCTTCGTGAATCCTTTGAAGATAACGTTGTCAGATTCTTGAACGAAGCAAGAGACAAAGCAGGTCGTCTTGCTGAAGTTAACTTGAAAGATTTGAATAACGTCAAACAAATGGTGAGCGCCGGTTCTAAAGGTTCCTTTATTAACATCGCACAAATGTCTGCCTGTGTCGGCCAACAATCTGTTGAAGGTAAGCGTATTGCGTTCGGTTTCGTCGACCGTACTCTACCGCATTTCTCGAAGGATGACTATTCCCCTGAATCTAAAGGTTTCGTCGAAAATTCATACCTGAGGGGCTTAACCCCTCAAGAATTCTTCTTCCACGCAATGGGTGGTCGTGAAGGTTTGATCGATACCGCTGTCAAGACAGCCGAGACTGGTTATATTCAGCGTCGTCTTGTTAAGGCTCTGGAAGATATCATGGTTCATTACGATAGCACAACCAGAAACTCCCTGGGTAATGTGATTCAATTTGTCTACGGTGAAGATGGTATGGACGCATCACATATTGAAAAGCAGGCGATCGATACTATTGGTGGCTCGGATAGTGCATTCGAAAAGAGATACAGGATAGATCTTTTGAATCCTGACCATTTACTGGACCCATCTTTGTTGGAGTCTGGATCAGAAATTGTTGGTGATCTTAAGTTGCAGGTTCTTCTTGATGAAGAGTACAAGCAGTTAGTCGAGGACAGGTTTTTCCTACGTTCGGTGTTTGTTGACGGTGAACCAAACTGGCCTCTGCCCGTGAATATCAGGCGTATAGTTCAGAATGCCCAGCAGACTTTTAGAATCGACCATACTAAACCTTCCGACTTGAGTATACGTGATGTTTATTTCGCTGTCAAGAATCTACAGGACAAGTTACTTGTCCTGCGTGGTAATAGCGAGATCATTAAGAATGCTCAGCAAGATGCCGTTTCTTTGTTCTGCTGCTTGATGCGTTCTCGTTTAGCAACACGTAGAGTTATCGAAGAGTACAGGCTAACAAAACAAGCATTTGAATGGGTTCTGAACAATATAGAGATACAGTTCTTGCGCTCCATTGTTCATCCTGGTGAGATGGTCGGAGTTTTGGCTGCACAATCTATTGGTGAACCAGCGACCCAAATGACACTGAACACGTTTCATTTTGCGGGTGTCGCTTCGAAGAAAGTTACATCAGGTGTTCCTCGTTTA